>NC_092645.1:14856746-15159246 GCF_039555335.1 Amphiura filiformis
CTATCTACGGTGATGATTGCTCATCATATAGCACTGTTGCTTTTGTAAAGAAAAGTCCCTCACAAACATACTTTTTATGAGACTATGGAGGATTTGTCAAAGTGTAATTACTAGTCCTTATGTAATTACTAGTCCTTATGTACATTATGGTCCAAAATGGTCTCATAAGTATGTTTACTTTCTTTACAGGTGAAAAAATTAGATGTGGAGCATAACCTTTCATGATAAGATACTCCACTTTCTTGAATTTCTTCACTGTGGCCGCATCATCCGAAAGTGATGGACGCCCACTTCTTGGCTCATCTGTGAGGGACATGTGGCCAGTTTGGAAATTCCTTTTACAAAAAGCAACAGTGCCATATGATGAGCAATCATCACCGTAGATAGCTTTCATTTCATCATAAAATTTCATCGATATAGCTCCTTCGCTTCTTGGTGATGTCAAAAACTTTTGGATACCCCCTCGTACATTGCATACAACAACAAGTTGATCTGTATTAAGATGAATCGTGCAAGAAAGCTTACTAATATAGACATATCTTGTGCTTTCCTTCTTCATCTTAATATCCCAAGATGGCCCAAGAATGTGATCAAGCGTAGAGAATCTTGCGTGCAATAATTCCTCAGTAAAAGCATTTGTGATATTAAGATCAAACAATACTGCGTCAAGAGGAGAACATGGAAATTCAAGTTTAATCTTCCTTGGTGGACTCTTTCCTTATGGCTTTGCCAATGGCTTGTCTGACAGCCACTTTTCGCCGCTCGCACTCTTCCTCTTTTACAGGTGATGTGAGAATGTTAGTCAATTCAGTCTGTTTGGCAGATAGTTTGGTCAATTTGACCCTTTCCTTCCATGAAGTTGTCAGTTTTGGGTTTGCGATACAAATATTTCCAGACTCCAAATGAACACCTGTGATTGACTGAGATATGTACAGGGAAGAGCCTGCATATCTTACTTCATATCCATCAACAGTTATTTTGCCAGCGGTAGTCCGGTGGATGTTTGTGACAAAGTGATAGGCTCCATTTTCAGTAGTTTCTAGGAAACTACCACATGACCAGGGACAGGCGATTTGCGCGAAAAAAAAAACCAAATTGCGCGGAACTTTTTTTTCAGTGCAATATGTATCCCTGCCCATAGGAAAAAAAATTAGCCAATTGCGCGGAATTGCATGGACAAAAAGTTCCGCGCAAATCGCCTGTCCCTGCACATGACACAATTTCTTTACCGGTAAGTGCTGCTGATTGGTGGCCCTATGTGCAGCTTCTTCCTGGTGCATACCTGCCCTTGGTGTCTTTCTTATCTTGGTGATTGGGGTGTTTGATGAAACTTTGCTTATTTGTCGCTTTGCAGTGATATTTGCAGTTGGCATGGTAGGGACAGGAGGTATCATGACAAATACTGGGATATCTGAGTATTACAAACCTCCTCCATTAACCCTGTACAGGGTATGGCAGAAAGGATCATTGTACTTGCAAGTTACATTAGGCATGTTGTTATCACAAAAGACAATATCTCCAGCAACATAAGCATTTTGCGATTCTTGTTGAAAGTACCCCATGAGGAGGTGACAGTGTTGAAAGTAGCCCCATGAGGAGGTGACAGTGTTATTCGTTTGCTCATTGATGAATCTTCATTAATTGGTTGTCGGGCTAGAGAAAGTGGTACCCACACATTAAATTGGGTGCTACATGTATATCCTTTGTAGTTGATGAAGACCTTGCGACCATGTTGGTTGATATTCAAAACTGTCATGCACACATAATTCAAAATATACTCTCCAGGACCTGTATTTCATCGCCAATGTTTACATGCAATTCTTCTGGAAACAGATTGAAACAAAATAAACACACTTGAATTTACTACAAGTAAAATGATTCAATATTGACACAACCAAATTATACGTAGTTGGCCTGTTTTGGTCCACTTATTAAAAAATATCCACCCAATGAGTCGGGCTCGGAGTCGGTGGTTGCTTTTGCATGGTCTTATGGCAAGCCAGAATGGACATAAATGCACAATTTAACGACCTATCTATCAAACAGTTTTCAAAGGTCTTTTGTCTTCCTCTGTTTGTAAACAGACAAGGATGTAAAAATTGTCATCCTGGACAAATACATGTAGGAAAGTAACGGGTTGTATTGTACACACACTACATGTAGCTTCTATTTGTCCAGTTTGCCATCAGGATTTCGAATGGAAACAGTTCAGACCCAGAATACGATCATGTCAGTAAATGAATATTTTGTTCTGGGAGTGATGTCACACAGGCTGTGTGTTCATATTTTCTAGTGAAAAATTATAACAAATGTGGGATTTCAAATTAAAAACCTAGCAAACACAAGAATGTTTAAAACATTATAAATGCGTCAAGGGGTACTACACCCCTGCCCAATTTTGTGCCTATTTTTGCATTTTTCTCAAAAATTATAGTGCATTGGTGACAAGTAAGATATGTATATTATAGGGGCAAGGACTACAACTACTGCACTGGAAATTTTATTTCGGCACAGACAACAGCAGTTAAAAATGAGGGAAAACCAGTATTTGATCAATAAATCAATAACTACTTGCTTTGAGTTGCTGAATTTTCAGTACAGTAGTTGTAGTCCTTACCCCTATAACATACATATCGTATTTGTCACCAATGTGCTATAATTTTTTAGAAAAATGCAAAAATAGGCACAAAATTGACTAAGGGTGTAGTACCCCCTTAAGATATGCTTAAAATCATCATTATTTGCCAAAAGATAACTGCATCAGTCTTCATTTGTAAGTGGTGCAGATTATCTTTCCATTACAATTCCAATAATCTGATGATGCGTATAAACACATCAAAAGAAATAAGTCCCCTCTGAAAAGTTCATCATAACATCGTAAAGTAAAACTTTGTACCAATAAAACTTACTTAGAAATAATTACTTAGTATATGATTGTTTACTTAGTATATGATTGTTTACTAAGTGTTTTGTGCCCGGGTTTTGTGAAAATTTAAGATGTCCGTGACTGAATGACTGAATGAACCCAAATTGAAGGCAAAAACTGCCCTTTCCAAAAGTCACAAAGTAGGGCTATGCTTGTTAACTGCAAAGCGTATTGGAAAAAGGAATGGAACTGGCCATCTTACAACTCACTGTGCTGAACTCTGCATCAAGGGGGATGTGCATGGCTGAATGATCAAGAATCGATACACACACATTACAGTAAATGTTCACTTGGTGAGGATTTTAAACTGCACTCAAACACATGGGGTTTTCCATTAGTAACAAGCCATGAATCAACTTTTGTGACAAGCATAGGCCTACTTTGTGACTTTTGAAAAGGGCAGTTTTTGCCTTCAATTTAGGCTCATTCAGCCCTGAAGTCATGGAAATCTCTCATTTTCACACAGCACTTAGTAAACCGTCATATACTAGTAATTATTTCAAAGTTAGTTTTATTGGTACAAAACAAAACCTTACAATGTTATGACGACATGTTCAGAGGGGGACTTATTTCTTTTGATGTGTTTATATGGTAATATTTTGGTTTCAGTAGATGATGCACAATGTGGTCTCTGAACTTAATATTTTGACTGTATTGCTTTGTCGACATCAGATCTTGAAATTTGATGATTGTCATCAATGTAAATTCTACTCGACTGTAGATATAAAGTGGGGCCAGGGCCGGATTTACCATAGGGCCAGATGGGCCCGGGCCCCAAAAATTGCCATGTGCAGTGTGCATCTTCCATTTTAGCTGAAAAACACTATGTTTTGGGCCAAAATAGGGTACAAAAATTGCAAAATTTTGCACGCTTCGCGCGCACTGGCCCCATAGGCCTATAGCAAAATTCAGCTTCAATTTGGGCTAAGATTGAAATTTTTATCGCGTTTCGCGCGCAAATGTCCTAGTAAAATCTAAAAACTTGGCCACTTGAGTGCACACGCCTTCCTCACGGTGCGTTTGGAGGCCTCCTAATTTTGGCCTGGCCCAGGGCCCCCAAAAAGGTAAATCCGGCCTGAGTGGGGCACATAATAACATTCAGATGCAAACTTGTATTGTGTCAACATAACATTATGACTTTATTTTGCCATATTAAATACATACATATTAAAACATGATGAAAATAAAAACTGCTATGATAATTGGCATTTGTTCTCATTTGAGACTATTGTAGAGTAACCAAAATGAATTTATGAGAATTGTATTGGATTTTTCCATATATCCGGGAGAATAAAAACATCGGTAGCTTTATTGTGTTCCATACACATTTAGAGCACAATGTATGACCCCCAATCTGATCCACATGGCCAAAGTCCGGAATTTTGCAAATTGAGTTACTAATACTACCATTACTAACTTGCTCATGCAGTACCTACACTTACTAATGTCGACTCTCCAGGGCTCTTGAATACTTGGTTGCAAAGTTATGAACCTTTATGTCCATTTTCTTACATTTTTCATTGGGTTTTTTTCTCCTCACTTTTTGACCTATATCTCAGTTTCATCATTGCCGACATATTAGCCTGATTGGATCAGATCTGGTCACATATAGTGCTTTCACCTGACGCATTTTGACAAATCAGATTGCGTGAGGGTAATAGAACCACATACAATATGTGTTGCACTGCAGTGCTCGAAATAAGCCAAAATCTTTCTGGGCCATTTGGCCCACTAATCACTATTCACGTCCCAAACTCAAAAGTTTGAAATTGTAGTGTATGTTACACTGGTTCACATTTTGTGACACTTTGTAAAACTTCAGATTTGCAAAATAAAAAAGGTAATGCCGTCAGAGATTTATGTTGAAGTCAGCATTGAGTCCATCTTACTGACTTTGGTGATACAAATCAGGCCTGAGGGTATGCCTTATGCTGGTTTCATACTTTCCTGTCGCTTGCCGATTTGATAACAATTTTGCACTGCACACCAGAAACGTTAGTTGTGACCAGCAGCAAGCCGATCTATCACTCCACCGCTTTGACAAAAGCCGCAGATCGCTAGGAGTTGAATTCAAGTTAACTCAGGAGTGGCGCTGCTCTGACGTTTGAGAGTTTCAGTTGCATCTGGTTGAGAATCTGGCTGCAAAGTCTGACACTTTTTTTCCACATATTTTCTCAGTCATCAACCCAGTCAGTTTACGAGTGAGGGTAGCAGTTTAATTGTGTCCATGGTGAAATATGACTGATTTGTGGAGGTTGTATGTACCACAGATATCACCTCACTGATTCACATGATTGTAATTGACAAAGTTTTGATTCTGTTTTCATCTGACATTGCTTATCACTAGTTACTCTGGTTACTACACCAATACCACACGTCTTAGAGCATCGTGTCCATGGTGATGAGTATGCAGGACAACGAGGTTTAGTAGCTGCAATGGAATCAAGAACAAATTAATATAAGAATTAGTTGGGTTTTTTTCAACAGATTACACTCAAGTAGCCTACACACACAAACACACACCCCTTCTATACACAAATCCGATTCCACGCATTCCTACACCTCAATGGCTTATTGATGAAACCTGAAACTACCTGAAATTTGAAATGATGCCGGCTTTGCGGTTATTTTAAATTGTTCCATCACCTGTGTGACAAAAGGATGCTGAAAGTTTACAATGCAATACAATATGAGATTGATTTTGAAGCAGGGCTAATCCACCCAATTGGGAATTAGGGTATGGCAGAAAGGATCATTGTACTTGCAAGTTACATTAGGCATGTTGTTATCACAAAAGACAATATCTCCAGCAACATAAGCATTTTGCGATTCTTGTTGAAAGTACCCCATGAGGAGGTGACAGTGTTGAAAGTAGCCCCATGAGGAGGTGACAGTGTTATTCGTTTGCTCATTGATGAATCTTCATTAATTGGTTGTCGGGCTAGAGAAAGTGGTACCCACACATTAAATTGGGTGCTACATGTATATCCTTTGTAGTTGATGAAGACCTTGCGACCATGTTGGTTGATATTCAAAACTGTCATGGCACACATAATTCAAAATATACTCTCCAGGACCTGTATTTCATCGCCAATGTTTACATGCAATTCTTCTGGAAACAGATTGAAACAAAATAAACACACTTGAATTTACTACAAGTAAAATGATTCAATATTGACACAACCAAATTATACGTAGTTGGCCTGTTTTGGTCCACTTACGAAAATATCCACCCAATGAGTCGGGCTCGGAGTCGGTGGTTGCTTTTGCATGGTCTTATGGCAAGCCAGAATGGACATAAATGCACAATTTAACGACCTATCTATCAAACAGTTTTCAAAGGTCTTTTGTCTTCCTCTGTTTGTAAACAGACAAGGATGTAAAAATTGTCATCCTGGACAAATACATGTAGGAAAGTAACGGGTTGTATTGTACACACACTACATGTAGCTTCTATTTGTCCAGTTTGCCATCAGGATTTCGAATGGAAACAGTTCAGACCCAGAATACGATCATGTCAGTAAATGAATATTTTGTTCTGGGAGTGATGTCACACAGGCTGTGTGTTCATATTTTCTAGTGAAAAATTATAACAAATGTGGGATTTCAAATTAAAAACCTAGCAAACACAAGAATGTTTAAAACATTATAAATCGTCAAGGGTACTACACCCCTGCCCAATTTTTGCCTATTTTTGCATTTTTTCTCAAAAATTATAGTGCATTGGTGACAAGTAAGATATGTATATTATAGGGGCAAGGACTACAACTACTGCACTGGAAATTTTATTTCGGCACAGACAACAGCAGTTAAAATGAGGGAAAACCAGTATTTGATCAATAAATCAATAACTACTTGCTTTGAGTTGCTGAATTTTCAGTACAGTAGTTGTAGTCCTTACCCCTATAACATACATATCGTATTTGTCACCAATGTGCTATAATTTTTAGAAAATGCAAAAATAGGCACAAAATTGACTAAGGGTGTAGTACCCCCTTAAGATATGCTTAAAATCATCATTATTTGCCAAAAGATAACTGCATCAGTCTTCATTTGTAAGTGGTGCAGATTATCTTTCCATTACAATTCCAATAATCTGATGATGCGTATAAACACATCAAAAGAAATAAGTCCCCTCTGAGATTGATTTTGAAGCAGGGCTAATCCACCCAATTGGGAATTTACAACACCAGTTTGGTGCGGATGGCCCTCAGAAATGGTGGAATGAATTCTGCCCATCACTTGGCTCGTCGGATTAGTGTATACCAACTTGGATTTTTGTTTTCCTTGATTTGGGAGTGGCCTTCTTTTCCTTGATTTAAAAGTGGCTGCCTTTTCCTCAGTGATTTGGGAGTGGCCGCCTTCTCCTTGTTTTAGGAGCAGCCTTCTTTTCCTTGATTTGGGAGTGGCCTTCTTTTCCTTGATTTCGGAGTGGCATTCTTTTCCCTGATTTGGGAGTGGCCTTCTTTTCCCTGATTTGGGAGTGGCCTTCTTTTCCCTGATTTGGGGGTGAACTTCTTTTCCTTGATTTGGGAGTGGCCTTTTCCTTGATTTTGGAGTGACCTCCTTTTCCTTAATTTGAGTGTGTCCTTCTTTTCCGTAATTTGGGAGTGACCTTCTTTTCCTTGATTTGGGAGTGACCTTCTTATCCTTGATTTGGGAGTGGCCTTTTCCTTGATTTGGGATTGGCCTTCTTTTCCTTAATTTGAATGTGTCTTTCTTTTCCTTGATTTGGGAGTGACCTTCTTTTCCTTGATTTGGGAGTGACCTTCTTTTCCTTGATTTGGGGTGACCTTCTTTTCCTTAATTTGAGAGTGACCTTCTTTTCCTTGATTTGGGAGTGACCTTTTCCTTGATTTGGGATTGACCTTCTTTTCCGTAATTTGGGTGTGACCTTCTTTTCTGTAATTTGGGTGTGTCCTTCTTTTCCTTGATTTGGGATTGGCCTTCTTTTCCTTAATTTGAGATTGTCGTTCTTTTCCTTGATTTGGGAGCGACCTTCTTTTCCTTGATTTGGGAGTGACCTTCTTTTCGTTAATTTGAGATTGTCGTTCTTTTCCTTGATTTGGGAGCGACCTTCTTTTCCTTGATTTGGGAGTGACCTTCTTTTCCTTAATTTGGGATTGGCCTTCTTTTCCTTGATTTGGGAGTGACCTTCTTTTCCTTGATTTGGGAGTGACCTTCTTTTCCTGGATCTGGGAGTGACTTTCTTTTCCTTAATTTGTAAGTGACCTTCTTTTCCTTGTTTTGGGAGTGACCTTTTCCTTGATTTGGGATTGGCGTTCTTTTCCCTGATTTGGAGGTGGTCTTTCGATTGAATTTTGAGTGACCTTCTTTTACCTGATTTGGAAGTGGCCTTCTTTTCCTTGATTTGGGAGTGGCCTTCTTTTCCTTGATTTGGGATTGGCCTTCTTTTCCTTAATTTGGGAGTGACTTTCTTTTCCTTAATTTGGAAGTGACCTTCTTTTCCTTGATTTGGGAGTGACCTTTTCCTTGATTTGGGATTGGCGTTCTTTTCCCTGATTTGGAGGTGGTCTTTCGATTGATTTTTGAGTGACCTTCTTTTACCTGATTTGGAAGTGGCCTTCTTTTCCTTGATTTGGGAGTGGCCTTCTTTTCCTTGATTTGGGATTGGCCTTCTTTTCCTTAATTTGGGGGTGACCTTCTTTTCCTTGATTTGGGAGTGACCTTCTTTTCCTTGATTTGGGGTGACCTTCTTTTCCTTAATTTGAGAGTGACCTTCTTTTCCTTGATTTGGGAGTGACCTTTTCCTTGATTTGGGATTGACCTTCTTTTCCTTAATTTGGGTGTGTCCTTCTTTTCCTTGATTTGCGATTGGCCTTCTTTTCCTTAATTTGAGATTGTCGTTCTTTTCCTTGATTTGGGAGTGACCTTCTTTTCCTTGATTTGGGAGTGACCTTCTTTTCCTTGATTTGGGAGCGACCTTCTTTTCCTTG
The DNA here is from genome assembly GCF_039555335.1 of Amphiura filiformis. Lineage (NCBI taxonomy): Eukaryota > Metazoa > Echinodermata > Ophiuroidea > Amphilepidida > Amphiuridae > Amphiura > Amphiura filiformis. Next base: position 14,865,630 of record NC_092645.1, read on the forward strand.
ATTTGGGAGTGACCTTTTCCTTGATTTGGGATTGACCTTCTTTTCCTTAATTTGGGTGTGTCCTTCTTTTCCTTGATTTGCGATTGGCCTTCTTTTCCTTAATTTGAGATTGTCGTTCTTTTCCTTGATTTGGGAGTGACCTTCTTTTCCTTGATTTGGGAGCGACCTTCTTTTCCTTGATTTGGGAGTGACCTTCTTTTCCTTGATTTGGGAGCGACCTTCTTTTCCTTGATTTGGGAGTGACCTTCTGTTCCTTAATTTGGGATTGACCTTCTTTTCCTTGATTTGGGAGTGACCTTCTTTTCCTTGATTTGGGAGTGACCTTCTTTTCCTTGATTTGGGAGTGACCTTTTCCTTGATTTGGGATTGACCTTCTTTTCCTTAATTTGAGATTGTCGTTCTTTTCCTTGATTTGGGAGTGACCTTCTTTTCCTTGATTTGGGAGCGACCTTCTTTTCCTTGATTTGGGAGTGACCTTCTTTTCCTTGATTTGGGAGCGACCTTCTTTTCCTTGATTTGGGAGTGACCTTCTTTTCCTTAATTTGGGATTGACCTTCTTTTCCTTGATTTGGGAGTGACCTTCTTTTCCTTGATTTGGGAGTGTCCTTCTTTTCCTTGATCTGGGAGTGACTTTCTTTTCCTTAATTTGGAAGTGACCTTCTTTTCCTTGATTTGGGAGTGACCTTTTCCTTGATTTTTGAGTGACCTTCTTTTACCTGATTTGGAAGTGGCCTTCTTTTCCTTGATTTGGGAGTGGCCTTCTTTTCCTTGATTTGGGATTGGCCTTCTTTTCCTTAATTTGGGAGTGACTTTCTTTTCCTTAATTTGGAAGTGACCTTCTTTTCCTTGATTTGGGAGTGACCTTTTCCTTGATTTGGGATTGGCGTTCTTTTCCCTGATTTGGAGGTGGTCTTTCGATTGATTTTTGAGTGACCTTCTTTTACCTGATTTGGAAGTGGCCTTCTTTTCCTTGATTTGGGAGTGGCCTTCTTTTCCTTGATTTGGGATTGGCCTTCTTTTCCTTAATTTGGGAGTGACCTTCTTTTCCTTGATTTGGGAGTGACCTTCTTTTCCTTGATTTGGGGTGACCTTCTTTTCCTTAATTTGAGAGTGACCTTCTTTTCCTTGATTTGGGAGTGACCTTTTCCTTGATTTGGGATTGACCTTCTTTTCCTTAATTTGGGTGTGTCCTTTTCCTTGATTTGCGATTGGCCTTCTTTTCCTTAATTTGAGATTGTCGTTCTTTTCCTTGATTTGGGAGTGACCTTCTTTTCCTTGATTTGGGAGTAACCTTCTTTTCCTTGATTTGGGAGCGACCTTCTTTTCCTTGATTTGGGAGTGACCTTCTTTTCCTGGATCTGGGAGTGACTTTCTTTTCCTTAATTTGGAAGTGACCTTCTTTTCCTTGATTTGGGAGTGGCCTTTTCCTTGATTTGGGATTGGTGTTCTTTTCCCTGATTTGGAGGTGGTCTTTCGATTGATTTTTGAGTGACCTTCTTTTACCTGTGACCCCTAAACAATACGTACCTGGTTTAAGTTTGTATCCATTCCCCGTGTACACATTCCCAGCGCATATCCATTGTCTACAACATTGTCCAGGTATTGTAAGAAGTCTTGGTTGTTTACAGTCTTTAGAAGGCAATATGTCTTCCTCTGGACATGTCTGGATGCATCCATACGCAGATCCTTGACAAAGACAGCGTTCTCGGCACGATAAATTGAAGCTCTCACCACTGGCGAAAGTTCGACCACGGATTTGGCAATCTCCGAAAACCTAGCATGAAAATAAATAAGATTTGATCATCGACCTACTATGATTTGACAGTTGCCGAAAACATACGGGCCCTAATATCTTGAACATTATAAACACTTCTATAGGCGGCCTATCTATTCTTTGTTATTTTGTAACATAAGCCATGTCACTAAAATGACCATCGATATTTTGGCACGATAACAGGACTGGTAGGCCTATAAAAAGACAATGTGGTTTATTTATCAGACGGCGTAGGGCCTATATATGTCTACATTCATGCAGGCCTAGTGCCACTTCCCTGATTCATGCATGATAAACCAAAAGATCAAGTTTAATAACAAACATCGGTACATAATTTAAAAAAAACCAATTCCAATGCTTTTTTTTCACCAAAGGAACACATTTATTTTCTGTCAAGTTAGCGATATCCTGAAAGGTCCATAACCTCTTTAAAAACCTCTGGAAGACGAAAGATCATAATTCATACCAAACCTGTATGCAGGATTTATTGGGGGTGATGGAATTCCAAAAAGCGGACCTGCGCTTTCGCAGATATTTTTGTAAAAAAGTGATAACTAAACAGTGGACCTTTTGTCAATTTTTCTCCCACTTTTGATCATTGTAATGGGAAAAATGAGCAAAAGTGGTGATTCACACGCTATTCTTTTAGTACAAGAATCGTTGATTTCTAAATACAGTTATAATTTATGTATAGAATGCGACATGAGAAAAAAATCTAGGTATGACTTGTACTATACTACTAAAAAGTGACCATTTTAATACCATAGGCCTACCTGACATGCTTGATGTAAAAATGAAAGAAGAATAAGTACACAGCTTCCTTGTAAAAATGTATATTGCCATGGTGACGTCGCCATTTTGTCCATCAAATCAGTTAATTCCAACAGAGCGACAAATTTCGGCTCCAGGCTTTTAACACACGAAGGTTAACAGTTTACATAAATACACCGCAGTTAATTTTCAACCTTTCGCACCTGAAGTAATGAATGTTAACATACCGCCGCGTGATGAAAAAGGTTAATTAGGCGCAAATCCCTGGCGAAGTCCGATGAAATTAAAAATGTTTTGTGTTGAGAAGTTTCGTGCTCAGCCTAGACAGCGAGGTTCCCTCTTTCAAAAACATCCCAAAATCGACTGTGATATTTCTGAGCATTTCAGTTCATGTCAGTATGTTGAGCAACTATTTATAATCAAATATGCATTTAATACGCAAATCATAATAATTCTCATAATGTGGTACACCAACAAATTAACTTCATAAACGTGTATTTCATCAATTCATCGGCAAGCAGAAAAGACGGAGTTGTTTGTCAAATTCAGCATTGGTTCAATGCCTGATAAGTTCAGATAAAAGTTGGTTGTCTCATCCCCGTCTCCTATGAATTGGGATTTCCATAAATACAGATAGGCCTATAATCCCTATATTAATGAGATATTCACAGATATTCCACTTTGGTGCAGTTCTTCGTTGCTTCAGTGGGCGTCAGTGATGTCAGAACAGTTTAGGTCCTGATTACCAGGAGCTTACCACACCAGCTTATCCGAGTGACTGGAATGACTGGTGGAATGCCCCGGTAGAATGCTCATCATGATAATCATAAGCAAGAAGGATATACTATTATTATTCCAATGTGGTATATCAAACGGCTATTCGATCGAAATAAAGCAAATTTGTTGACCAGCCAGCTCACAGCTTCAGAAAGAACATCCACCAGCAAGCAAGTAAATGATTGACTGACTCACTGTTTACCAAAGCACATGTGGTTAAAGTAAACTAGACTCTCACAGCATTGATTATTGGTTTAAGACAAATCAATGTGTACCCAAATACAACATCTTGCCATTGACCCAAGACTGTGCGTAACACTAGCATTTCAACATGCTCATCCATCAACACACAGTTCTTTAACCCCAATACAATTGTACATTCGCCAGAAGATCTTTAAATATTTGGGTACAAAAACTCATACTCCGTAACCTGAGGTCAAATTTGAAGTTTGGTTTGTTAAACGAGGGTTATTGGACTTTGCCAATTAACAAGAGACCATTGTGGCAAATTTGTTTTTCAAAAATTCCTCATACATTGGTAAATTCCCTAGGGCGTTATTTATCCGTGACCACTTTTTTGTTTCCACAAAGGTGTTTTGTACGAGACAAAAGATGGTGGAAATGAGCTGAACAGAACCGCAAATAAAGTGAGTCATTAAAGACAAACTTTTTGAATGTTGACTTGATTTGTGCAAAGTTCAATACCATAATTTCTTTTTAAGATCATAAAACGTCTTTTATTGATGCTATAAATTGTAGTTACATTTTCCAATAAAACAAAATTATGGTTTTGAATCGTTATATAATTTCTTGAATTTGATCATGTCGTCATGCATGGCAAACAAAATTGCATCGTGAGATATCGTATAAGTTTATAGAGTAACATGCAACTACTCCAACTTGCAATGTTTTTCTTTAAATCTGAAATCATGATATTAAAGCAATATTATAACATTATCATACAAAATAGATTAGCATTTCTTTGCCATAAAATGTTAGTTCTTACTGTCAGATATATCCCCGTTTATTTTTGAGCCGAACAACTATGGCAAAGCAAAGAAAATTGGAATTTACTATCAGCGCGTATGTCGCCAATTACGTACCACTCCTTCGGTCATGTTATGGTACGACCCTTTGTTGTGTAGATCACCGTCTCGCACGCAGTGTACGTACTGTGTGTTATGAACATCGTGTATGCGTTCGACTAATAATTCCATCGTAATAATAAGACGCCGGTTCCGGCGCTTTATTCAAAATCTCGGATTTTGACAAAACTACAGCCCCTAGAGTCTTGATTTTTGCAGGGTATATTGGTTTAATAAAGTACAATATAATCATGTAAAAAATGAATTTTAAAAAATCAGTGAGGGCGTCCTCAATAGCAAATGTTATAATATGGCTTTAATTTGAAGAAAAACGAACCAAAAAGCATGATATTATATTCTAATCATATTCATATACTATACCTCTTGTGTCATGATGCCCATTCATGTTGCGTTTGACTTTCGCTCAAGCGAAAAACAGAAAAAACTGTTTACTAATATTTTGCTTTAAAATGTTTTATTCATTTATTCAAGGTAGCCTTACTGGTAAACCTAAGCGGCGGAAGCGAGGGGGACACGACCCCCTAAACATGCTAAAAGTAATCATAACAGAAGGGAAAATAAAGCAATAATTGGCCTGTATATTTGGCTATTTAGCAGTGAAAAACACCGTGTTTTGGGCACAATTGGGGTCAAATTGCACAATTTTGCGCGCACTATGAAATAGCAAAACTGTGGGCCTAAAATATGTAAAATGGCCTGAAATTGAGAAAATTTAAAAAAAAAAAAAAAAGTCACAGAAAAGTTAAGTGCTCCCCTAAATTTTAATGCTTGATTTTAAGTTTTAACGCCACTATTAAAGTAAACCTTTATTATAACCTGCTCATACATGTAGTATAGTGCCCTTCAAGGTTTATAATAGTTCAGTCCCGAGTCATAAAGGCGCAGGATTGGTCATTGCACAAATAGCCTTCAATTGCAAGAAAGTGTGCAATTTGTATAAATAGCACAAATTGCACAAATAGCCAGTTGCTTAAGCAATTTTCACAAATTGCATAAATAGCCACAGATAGTTGCAATTGATGCAATCTATGTCGGACAAATTGCATAAATAGCGACAGGTGTTGCAATTTGTGGAATTTATGTCAGTAAATTGCACGAATAGCCTACAGTTGCAGGAAAGTGTGCAATTTGTACAAATAGCACAAATAGCAACGTATGTAAGCAATTTTTACAAATTGCATAAATGGCCACAGGTGTTGCAATTTGTGCCATTTATGTCAGTCAATTGCACAAATTGCCTACCGTTGCAATAAAGTGTGCAATTTTTAGCCATGTACGTAAGCAATTTTTACAAATTGTAGAAATAGCCACAGGTGTTGCAATTTATGCAATTTATAAAAGCAATGAGGACAATATCTGAGTTGCTTCCAGTAAGCGCTATTTGTGCAATTTGTGCAATTGGTGAAAAGAAAATTTAAGGAAGAATGATACGTACGAGGATGCTTATAAGCAAAAAGAAAAATCCGTCAACCACCCTAATTACGGTTACACTCAACTTTTCCGGGCTCGCGCTGCGCCATTTCTTTCGAGAACCGCTTTCATATCATCATCATCATCATCATCATCATTATTATAGTCAAAAGCTGCGTCGGCAGTGTGATGATATTATAATTATCCAATTCATCATCCGAGTCATACTGAATCTGAGGCATCGCCGTAGCGTTGTCCCATTGCTTTTGAGAACCGCCTTATTACAAACCGAGAAAATTTAAGGAAGAATGATACGTACGAGGATGTTTAGAAAGAAAAACAAGTCCGAAAACCGCCCTAACACTAACACTAAACTTTTCGGGGCTGCCTTAATCATCATCATCATCATCATCATCATCATCATGAATCTGAGGCATCGCCGTCTTGTCATCCTCATCATCATGGTCATCATGATCATCCAAGTCTTCATCATGCGAGGCATCGTCATCAACAAAATTTCACGGTTGATTTAGCTCTTATTCCTGGGTAATTAGACTCCCAAAATAGCGCTGTCCCATTGCTGTCGAGAACCGCCTTATTACAAACCGAGAAAATTTAAGGAAGAATGATACGTACGAGGATGTTTAGAAAGAAACAACAAGTCCGAAAACCGCCCTAACTATCCCAGCAAACACAAAAACGTTTAAAAAACGTTTTAAATTAGTTATATTTTGGCTTTTGGTTTAGGTAAAAACGTTTTAATAACATTAAAATGTCAGGTTATATGAAGGTCAAGATAACGTTTTAAACGTTTTGGATGAACTACAACAATATGTTTTCACAAAATGTTATTGTAAACTATTTTTGCAAAACATTTTTGCCAAATATTTTGTCAATACTTAAATAACATTATGTTAAAATATTTGAACCCAGCAAACACAGAAATGTTCTTAGAATGTTTTTTTTTTTCAAAACCTTTTAATAACATTTAAATGTCGGGTTATATAAAGGTCATGAAAACGTTTTTAATACGTTATTGCAAATATTTTGGGCAAACATTTTTCGCAAAATATTTTTTTCAACCCCAAAATAACATTCTGTTTAGAATGTTTTGTATCAAGTGTTCAAGAATGTTTTTGGAATGTTATTAAAACGTTTTTATACCCTTTATATAACCCGACATTTAAACGTTTTCTGTAAAACATTTTTGTTTGCTGAGCAGTAGATTATCAAACAATGTTTTTTAAGGTTATGAAAACGTTTTATACTCTTAATATACCCTTTATATAACCCGACATTTAAACGTGTTCTGACAACCTTTTATAACATTTTGCGAATGATGTCGAAAACGTTTTGTGTTTGCTGGGATGGTAACAGTCCGAAAACCGCCCTAACTACGGTCAACTTCTCGGGGCTCCCCTAATTTCAATAACGCTAATACACCTTCATTCATTTTGTCATTATGCTTAGGCATGATGCAGTCATGTCTACAGTAGAATTCATCTCGACCTTTGCAGGACTTAACCCCATTAAAAGCTATTAAACCAAGATAACACTCATTGAAACAGCTCAACTGATTAAATCGGATCTTCTCTGGTTGTGCACGTGTGTCTGTTTTCATGTGCGATGTCGCAATCAAGCTGGTATTATAGCTTCAGTTGGGTAACCGATTATAAAGGAAACGAAAGGAAACAATGGTATGTGTACCTTTGTTCACGAAATGAGACAATGGCGTGCTTTTTGTAAATCAGCATTCTTGAAAATGAGCAACATAATGATTGTTGACTTAACACGGTTTGGAAATAATTTCTTCATATTTTTGGTGTTATCTGTCGTTTACATATCCTTCCTAAAACACAAAAGTGCGACCCTCTCCAAACACCTAAATTAGCTAAAAATTTAGGACATGTTACAAAACTATATTATCTAGAATTTTAGAAGAGTACTCTTAATATTGGCCGGTTATTTTCACACAGCGACGTTAACTAGGCAATGTACTATTACCTATAACATTAACTAAAACACCAAAGTACGAATATTTCCCGAGATCTACACTGCTTCCCTTTTAGGCGCTCTTCAGATCTTAGGCTTCAGAGCGCTTTAGAAGAGTACTTTTAATATTGGCCGGTTATTTTTCACACAGCGACGTTAACTAGTCATATCCCCATACTTTTAACGTAGGGCTATTTGTAGAAGTCACGCGTCAATGGGAAAGAGCACTGTGTATTGTGTATAGGAAAACGGACAGTAACTGCAGTATGGCTTGGTTAGGGGAATGCTAATACACAAAATTTCCCGGTTGATTTAGCCCTTATTCCCGCTAATAGCGTAATCATCGTCATCATCATCATCATCATCATTATCATCATCGTCGTCGTCAACATCATCATCATCATCATCATCATCATCATCATCATATTCATCATTATCGGAGTCATCATCATCTAGGCATCATATCGGAGTCATCATCATCCTAGGCATCATCATTATATTCAATTCATCATCCGAGTCATACTAAATTTGAGGCATCGGCATCTTGTCCGATCGTCATCAATCATCATCATCCTAGGCATCATACGGCAAGTCCCGCCGGCGAGTTAAGAATTTTACAACAAGTCAACTCGCTTTTGAAACAGTGGACTTTTTTGCAAGGGGGTAATTGCATAAATTGCACAAATTGCTGACGGCTAGAATGTACTTGGTGATCAATGTCATAATTTCTCATATAGTCGGCACGTTAAAGCCCTTTCCACCAATTGCACAAATTGCACAAATAGCGATCATTGGAAGCAACTAGGATATGAGAAAAATAATCTAAGTTCAAAATTGCATAAATTGCACAAATTGCTGACGGCTAGAAGGGAATTGGCGATCAATGTCATAATTGCTTATATAGTCGGCACCTTAAAGCCCTTTCCACCAATTGCACAAATTGCACAAATAGCGATCATTGGAAGCAACTAGGATATGAGAAAAATAATCTAAGTTCAAAATTGCACAAATTGCACAAATTGCTGACGGCTAGAAGGGAATTGGCGATCAATGTCATAATTGCTTATATAGTCGGCACCTTAAAGCCCTTTCCACCAATTGCACAAATTGCACAAATAGCGATCATTGGAAGCAACTAGGATATGAGAAAAATAATCTAAGTTCAAAATTGCATAAATTGCACAAATTGCTGACGGCTAGAAGGAATTGGCGATCAATGTCATAATTGCTTATATAGTCGGCACCTTAAAGCCCTTTCCACCAATTGCACAAATTGCACAAATAGCGATCATTGGAAGCAACTAGGATATGAGAAAAATAATCTAAGTTCAAAATTGCATAAATTGCTGACGGCTAGAAGGGAATTGGCGATCAATGTCATAATTGCTTATATAGTCGGCACCTTAAAGCCCTTTCCACCAATTGCACAAATTGCACAAATAGCGATCATTGGAAGCAACTAGGATATGAGAAAAATAATCTAAGTTCAAAATTGCATAAATTGCACAAATTGCTGACGGCTAGAAGGGAATTGGCGATCAATGTCATAATTGCTTATAGAGTCGGCACCTTAAAGCCCTCTCCACCAATTGCACAAATTGCACAAATAGCGATCATTGGAAGCAACTAGGATATGAGAAAAATAATCTAAGTTCAAAATTGCATATGGCCAGTACGTTAAAGCCCTTTGAACCCTTGTCTTTTGCATTTACTTCTAGCTATTTGTGCTATTTGTACAATTTATATATGTGGCGAAATGTAAAATTTCCCTATACCTTAAGTATAGGAAATTTACTAAAACAACCAATCCTGCGCCTTTCTCTCCCGAGTTCAGTATAAAGTTAACTCTGAGTATAAACATAATATTCCCTTCTGACCTTATTCTGTCGATTTCAACTGATTCATTGTGCCCAAGGTGTTTCTTCAAGTGCCATTTTTTTTCAACCAGCTATTTAATTACGCACTTTAATAACAATTGAGTCTGAGTAAATTGTTACTTATTGTCCGCACTTGTTAACTTCCTGTGATAATAAATAGTATCAATAAGTTGCTTGAGAACAATATTGCACATTTCAGATGCAAAAAGTTATATATTCGGTATCGCTGCCTTGTGTAGTGTTTTGTTAATGTAGCTAGCCACTCCACATTTAATGCTATATGCGTGCTTCAACATGAAAAAAGGTCTCAAATTTAGCTAAATTTTGAGACATTTTCTCAAAATATCAAGAGTGTCTCAAGCCCGGAGATCTCAAGAACCACTACTAAGCTTGTTTGTATACTCATTCCAAATATGGTCATGACTGTTATGAATTTTTAAGAACATTTAAAACTTTGCAGTCGATACCTGGCCCTGTTGGAGAAGTTAACATGGTTAATACGAAAATATATCCCAATGATCCCTCAAAGATCTTTTTGAAAAGACAAATATTTTTGGAATTCATTAAAATAGTTTAAAATGCATTAAATAGAATATCCATTGAACAAGAACTTAGAAGTAATCACAAAACCCGGCAGAGTTTATACAAAAAAAAATGATTAAAATAGAATGAACACATGGCAGCCTTTGGATGTATGGCATTTTCGCCACTCAATCAACCAAATAAAAGAGTTTTATAAAATGCCTAGAGCCCGGACCTAGAGGTCCGATGTGTTTCTATTAGTGCTTAGCGATCTAATTAGACTACTACCTGCGATTAATTTTGTTTTCTGTCACAGGTTTGGGATTTCGTTAAGGGATGGGGTATGAGCGTTTGGACAGTATTTAATGGGACATTGGGGGTGTGCGCATGCGCCGAGGTGTCAGCATCTCCTTCTACATCGCTGGTGATATATTGGAGTCAAATTCCACTTTTAGTGACTTTTGTGAGCCAAATTGTCCCAGAAATCATTCCATCGTGAACTTTAACTTCCAATTATACCGGGAGTAAATTTTTAGTCGCCTGGTTACTGCAGTTTTTCCAGAATTTGAACTTGAATTTTCACTGCTTGGATCACATACTTCCACGTGTGACGCAGCAGGAAATTCACTGTGGAGGCCATTTTGTTCCCTCGCCGATTGGATTGAGGCTTCGCTTCGGAGCCATCCTTGCCTTGTGTTTGCTACAATTTACATCTAGTATGCTTCTTCAAGCAGCGAGGAAGTCAGCAACGATGGAAGCTTAAATCCCCATGTGTCGTGAGCGACAACGGTGCGGTTTGTAGTAAGTTAGTAAGCCGGTGGGGTCGGGTGGCCCTCCCGTTAGTACGCATACAGGTGAGATCGAACTGAGTAATAGTCGACCATGTTGTTATCTAATGCTATGAATGTATCCATGATACTTGTTGGGTTTACATCTATACCCACCAGTTCACCACTTTTATAAACTCACACTGTGATGGTGTAAATTATGCCCAGGATAAAAAGTCTGAGTTCTGGGTCCCAAACTTACACATGTCACCTGAACAAAGCTTTCAAAGCATCCCAGGAATGGTTAATCTCCTGGCACATTTGAACTATAAACATCAATCCCTTGGTCTTCACCAGACCAACCAGCCCGTTAAGCTAGTTTTGACATATTTCACTTTCTTGGTTATGATGCAAGCTGGGGACTTGCACCCAAACCCAGGGCCATACACGCCAAAATTTCCGTGTATGTTATGTGGCAAAGCAGCACGGTGGAACCAGCGTGCTGTTAGCTGTGACGAATGTCACGGGTGGTTCCATGCTGATTGCATGTCCATGTCCACTGCCGTCTATAATGTCCTTGTTGAAAGCAGCCAAATTGAGTGGATATGCTGCCAGTGTGGCGTTCCAAATTTCGCAAGTTCTCTCTTTACCAATAGTGACATTGAATTGTCCAATAGTTTTGATTGTCTTTCAACCAGTCACTCCAGTTCAGTCAGTAATGTCACTAGCAATAACTCTAGCGCTGAGCTACCAAGCTCACCCCTAGCTGCATCCTCACCAACCAACACTCGTAGAAAAACAAAGAGTCAGAATCACAGAAATACATGCAGACAACAACTCAAAGTAATGGTTGTCAACTTTCAGGGCTTACTAAGCAAAATTGCAGACCTAGCTTGCTGCATCGAGCAGCACTCACCCGATGTGGTGATAGGTTCTGAGACGCACCTTGATGACACTGTGAACAGCAGTGAGTTATTCCCACCTGATTACACGGTGATCAGGAAAGATAGGAATTTCGGTCCACAAAAGGTGGCGTCCTTTTGGCTTTAAGAATGACCTGGTCATTACCAACCGGTCTTACTTAGACAGTGATTGTGAGGTGGGGTGGGCCTCATTGCAGATTCACGGAGCTAAGCAGATAACCATTGGTGCTTTTATAGGTCCCAAATTTTCGGGAGCACCACTGAGTACCTTGACCAACTACGCGACTCCTTGACAAAGCCAATTTGTCGAGGGAGGTCAGCTGTGGTTGGCAGGTGACTTCAATTTTCCAGACATTAATTGGGAAAACTATTCAGTTAAACCCAATGCCCAGTATGGCGTTTTGTCTAGACATTTTTTGGACATTGTTGATGACTTTGGTTTTACCCAGATAGTCACCAAACCCACCAGGATTAACAACATCCTTGACATTTTTCTTACCAACAACCAATCCCTGGTTGAGAGTACCTCAATGACACCAGGAATCAGTGATCATGACAGTATTCCGGTCATATCCATTAATGTCAAGCCCAAGCTTTGTAAACAGAAACCTCGTAAGGTTTTCATCTGGGACAAAGCAGACACATGCTCTATCAAGGCTGAACTCAAAGAATTTAGCAACAAATTCACCACCAAAGACACTTCTCAGTGTTCAGTGGACAGCCTGTATGAAGAATTTATTGAGACTATTAATTCAGTGATGGAAGATCACATTCCATCTCGTGTTGTCAGGAAAAAAAACCTGACACCCTGGATTAATAAGAGAGTCAAACGTTTTCACAAAAGAAAACAAAAGGCTTACAATAAATATCGTAAGTCTCCTAATCAGGAAAATCTGACTCATTTTCAGGACCTTCGTAAATCAACCCAGAAAGTTAGCAGGTATTCTTACAGGAAATACATTAATTCCATCTGCACTGAGTCATCCAAAAAATTTTGGACATACATGAAGTGTCTCAAAAAAGACACAGTTGGTATACCTACCTGGAAAAAGAATGGTAAGTTGGAATCCGGAAACACTGCGAAAGCAGACATTCTTAATTCGCAGTTCAGTAAAGTTTTCACACAGGAGAAAGTTCAACTCCCTCACCTACCCCCAAGCTCAATCCCATCAATTCCCAATTTCAAAATTTCAGTTGACGGTGTCATTAAATTACTTTCGGATCTAAACCCGCACAAAGCCACAGGACCCGACGGGATCCCAGCCCGGATTCTCAAGGTAGCCGCCGAGGAGATAGCCCCGGCATTGTCTATGATCTTTCAGAAATCCTTGGATACCGGCGAGATCCCGTCATCCTGGCTGCGTGCCAACATCTCCCCCATCTTCAAAAAAGGCGATCGGTCAGACGCATCCAATTACCGTCCCGTATCCCTCACAGCCATATGTAGTAAAGTTCTGGAACACATTATTCACTCCCAAATCATGACCCATTTTGACAAGTATTTTATTTTATCTGATAAACAACACGGCTTTAGAAACAAACACTCCTGTGAGTCCCAATTACTTTTGACTGTTAATGACCTGGCTTTTTCTTTAAATAACAAATCCCAAATTGACATGGCCATCATGGATTTTTCCAAAGCCTTTGACACCGTCCCCATAACCGGCTCCTCCTTAAATTAGACAGATATGGCATTCGTAATAACCTCCTCATTTGGATATCCAATTTCCTCAAGCACCGTGAACAGAGGGTCGTTGTCGGGGGTGAACACTCGACTTGGACAGAGGTTGTTTCTGGCGTCCCTCAGGGCACGGTGCTTGGTCCTTATTATTTCTTGCGTATATAAATGACCTGCCCCAAAATCTTCATTCTGAAGTCAGGCTTTTCGCCGATGACTGTGTGGTCTACCGTGAAGTCGCAAATGATCTGGACCACACTCTTCTCCAAGATGATTTGGATACTCTGGAGAAATGGCAGAATGAATGGCAGATGCATTTAATACCAAGAAATGCTTCATAATGAGAATCACCCATAAGCGGAATGTTAAGATGTTTGATTACAAGCTGGGTAGTTGCATACTGGAGGAAACAAAATGTCACCCATATTTAGGAGTTACAATATCCAACAACTTATCCTGGTCAACACATATAAATAACATCACATCAAGTGCAAACAGATCACTTGGTTTCATTAGGCGTAATTTATACTCATGTTCAAAACCCATAAAGCAAACCGCTTATACATCCTTAGTTAGGCCGCTGTTAGAATATTCAAATTCCGTTTGGGACCCGCACCAGAAAGAACTCATTAATAAAATTGAAAAAATCCAAAAAAGGGCAGCCAGATTTGTTACGAACACATACGACAGAACCACCAGCATTACTAAACTAGTCAGCGACCTGGATTGGGACACAATGGCCAACAGGAGAACCGCCAACAGAGTAACAATTCTTCACAAAGCAAGACAGGGCCTCCTGGCCCTACCGGTCGAAGACTTACTGCAACCAAACCCGCGTCAATCACGACACAATCACCCAGCTGCTTATAAAGTAATCACCTGCAACAAAGACTGTTACAAACAATCATTTTTCCCCAAAACGGTAATCACCTGGAACAATCTACCCTACTCAATAATACAAATTCAAGACCCTGCCAGCTTCAAAACTGCAGTGATGGAACACCTAAGGAATGACTAATCAACCCATGCGCACACCAATTCCTACACGCCTGGTTCCAGCTAGGGAGCGTTGTGAAGTACCAACTACAGATACAGAGTACATCAGACATATCGAATTGCATTCTGAATACGAAGAATGTCCTTCTGATATCAAATAATATTGATTTTTGAAATTCGCAATGTAATACACATGATTGAAAATTGATATTTTTGATATTTAACAGTACTCGAAGTAAACTTTATAAACTATGATTTATACTTAAAGTGTATGTAGGTGGGATGAAAAGCCGACGATCAATTGAAATTTTGACCTCACATTTTGAAGATATGGGTTTTTCCAAAACACACAAAAAAATAGGTCTTTTTGGAAAAAAAACTGTTATATATCCAAAATGTGAAAAATATCAAATTTGAATAATTTGTCATAAAATTTGTATTATATCGTGAATTTCAAAAAATGAAAATTATTTGATATCAGAAAGACATGCTTCGTATTCAGAATGCAATTCGATACGTCTGAGGTGCTCTCATGTCCCACAAAAAATACTGTCGAAACGCCATAAACGCTCATTCTAGATCCCTTAAGGACCCTGCAGACTTTTTAGTGGATGTAGAATATGAGCATGCTACGCTAAATGCCTAAGTCATTTTTTTGTAATTTTGAGAACAAAGTACAAAATATGGTTCAAGCATGCATTTAAACATATTTATTCACCAATCTTTGCAAAAGAACAAATGACAAAGTCAATGATACAAATGAAACGGAATAATCCGAAATAATTAATTAGGGTGATTACGTAACTGATGCATGCTTGAACCAAATTTTATTCTTTGTTCTCAAAATTACAAAAAAAATGACGTAGGCAATTAGCGTAGCAGGCTGACGATAACATATTTTCGTTATCGCATTCTTATTCTATTTCCAGAAGTGTTTAAGTTCTAACGAATGTTTGATGACGTAAAATCGATAATATATTTACTACGTAACATAATTAGGCCAAGTAAAAAATAAAACATGTTTCACGTCCGGGTTTTCGAAAAAAAGGAGGAAGAGGGGGCTTTTTATTTTCTATTTTTTATCGCAAAATTGGTGTAAATACCCATACTTTAGGTAACCCAGGCAAACCTTAGTTAACACATTTGCTGGTCAGCCAAATTCGCCGACAATGTCAATGCATTTTTACATAGAAATTTAAAACTTGTGCCCGAAGAAAGAAACCTACATAAATATGTTTTCTATACTTCACTTGACCCAAATATATACTTTTTATGGTGATAAGTCACCCGCACATGGAATTTCAGAGGATTTTGATAGCAGTTCCATTAAAAAAGCTGCTATCGCCATGAGACTAAGATCTAGAAACACCCCGAAATGCCGTTTTGGGGAATTTTGCTAGATGAATCTTTTTGATGAAAGTCAGGCTTTGACA
Organism: Amphiura filiformis; assembly: GCF_039555335.1. NCBI lineage: Eukaryota > Metazoa > Echinodermata > Ophiuroidea > Amphilepidida > Amphiuridae > Amphiura > Amphiura filiformis. The sequence continues at coordinate 14,881,656 of NC_092645.1, forward strand.
AGATGTAACTTTGCTACGCGTACGGAAAGTGCTATGAAAAAAAGGTTTTCAGTTTTGGCTTTGTTTACTAAAATATATAAAATGATGCAGTTTGATGGCAAATTTGAATTCACCTAGGATACCTACATACTTAGAGCTGTTTTAACGTATACAATAATGCCTGGAAAAAGGAGGAGGCCCTTTTTTATTTGTTGTTCTGAGAGTTACACCCCCTCCAATGATCACAAAACCTTCCTGAAATGTGTCTTGTATCTTAACAAGGCTATAGAAAGCATCCCAACTTCTAGACATATTTTTGAAAAGTTATAACTGAATTTCAAAAAAATAAAAGATATTTGAGGAAACCTCAAAAAGGAAGCGGGAGGGACGTGAAACATGTTTATTTTTTTATTTGGCCTTATATATCATCAAACATTCGTTATTATAACTAAACATTGCTGGGAATAGAATGGGTAAACGTAGACATGTTACCACTTTCTCAGGGGGTGTGTTGAAAAATAATTTTTGCTGGTACACTCATAGAAATTGTTCGTTGGCATTACTCAGTAAGTTGATGTAAGTCGTTGCGTCAACTTTCCGAGTAATGCCAACGCGTACAATTTTGAGTAACGCCGACTCGATATCATTATGTTGGTCGCACTCATTTGCACTGATTACAAAAATAAATATTTGAATACTGCTAATTGTGCAGAAAATGATGCAATTACGTGAATTAAGTAACAAAGTACTAAATTGGAATAACTCAAAACAATAAGTACCAGTAACTTAAAATGAACGAGTTACATCAACTTACATGTTGAGTTACAATAACTCAACTAATTGGTTCTTTGAACCTTGTTTATTTTTCTAAGTTCCCTGGCATTACTTAAAAAGTTGACGCAACGACTTACATCAACTTTTTAAGTAATGCCAACAAAGTTGATTAGTTGACGGAACTTTTTGAGCTTTTTCAGCAAGTTCGGACAACTAAAATGAATTTAGTTTTGGCAACTTTTACACTATTTTTGAGTTGTCCAAGCTTACTCCTTTTGAATTGCACCAACAAGGCAAACAAGTCATTTCTATGAGTGTAGTGAAATGTGTCGACATATGGCACATCGTCCACACCAGGTAATAAATATAATTGTGCAGGCAACAAACGAACCAATTCGCTGTCGTAGAGTACGTTAGTAACCATTATTGGTTACTGCTCCAAGCCTGGGCTCATACACCTATTCCGAATTTTGATATGCTATATATATATAGGCTTTGTGTTGTGATCATTTCAATCAATGGTTCGTAACAAAGAAAACTCAGTGACAATAAGAGCACATTCCTCAAGTACATTGTGCTTATTGAGATTAATTGATTTTATTCCCAGCTATAATGAAAAAAAGAATACATGTAGTGGTCTGGTGGTGTATCATAAAAACCTATTGCTTGTCTTAGCTTGACTTGCAGTTGAATATATGTGTTCAAAGAATATGGTAAGCTCCTGTCTGCGCTTTGAACTTCTTGAATTGAAATTAAAAACTGAGAAAAAACTTGAATGCGTATAATTAGCTTGCGCAGATCGTAAAAATGAGTCATTTCAGCTGATGAATGGCAACGCCGCAAGCGTAGTGGGAAATAAACGTATCTTTTTATCGTACAAGTGGTACTGGTGTGCTTAGCCTGAGTCGCTTGTGCTATTCCAGAAAAAAGTGCACACCGTGACCCGAGTAACTTTTCAATCAACATGATCAAAGAAATGGATTTCTGGATTTCCAAGTCTGCTTTCTTAAAACGACAGGAATTCCAGTTGCAAAATGTCACTTGAAAAAGCTTGGATATCCAATAAATGAAGGCAAAATCACGGAAATGTCCCAAATGAGCTCTCAAATTGAGGATTTCTGATTTGGAACTATTTTCTGCTGGATTTGTTCGCTTTTGGACATTCCAACAGTCACGACTGAACAAAAAGCCCGGAAATCCGAACTCCTCTAACATGGGTGTGCAATGGGCATCTATTTTTGGGAATAGCCCAGTAGACACGTAGTAAAACTATATAGCTAGTTAGTCTACATCAACATGACCAAACTTTATTATAATAAATGGTACAATAAACATGATTAAGAAAAATAAATACATTTTTGTATCTCAAATTTCGATACTATATCCGACATCAATCATGTCAATGTTTAACATTTGGTTTAACATTTAGTTTGGCCCGTTACTTTTGTTTGCTTTTGGCCTTTTTTAGTGCTCATTACCATGATTACATTTGGTATATTAGTGCTCAAAGAGCACTAAATTAAGGGGAAATCGGGCATACAAAGCAAATACAAAATTAATGAGTAAAACACAAAATACTAAAGGGAAGTATCGTCGGAAACTTAATCGTTTGACGCCACAACTAGACGTGACTAAATAATTGGTGTGGTTGAGGAATAAATCAGCTATAACATACATTTTGAATTCTGATAATTGACCACACCGTTCGTGAAATATAAGAATTTACGAAACTCCCTCATTTTCAAACCTTTCCACGGATTCAAATCGATATTCTGTATTCGGAGCGCTAATCAATGCTCATCATTAGCGCATTGAGGCGTCTATTGTCATTGATAGATATTTGACTCCGTGGAACGGGTTAAAAATGAGGTAGTTGTGTAAAATTCTTTTATTTAAAAAACGGAGCGTTCAATTGGCAAAATTCAAAAAGCATGTGATAGCTGAGTTAATTCCTCAACCACATCGGTTATTTAGTTATGTTTAGTTTATGCGTTAAAATACCCAAACAATTCAGTTTCCGACGGTACATTTCTTTCAGGGACATCCTGTAACTAATGGAGATTCTTGGCGGCTCTTTCATCTGCTCCTAACACCCCCCAGTCGCGCTCCAAATCAAGATGTAACCATTTGCGTGCTCTCTACCCACCTTTCGCACGCCTCACACTTTGTCAAGGAAGTCTCTTTCACCTAGGACCCAAGTACAGTTCTTTCAGGGACACCCTGTATGTTAATTATTATGTTTGGAATGGAGTTATAAAGTAACGAATTTAAATTACTGCATCCGGATTTACACAATCTTTTAATTTTTTATTGTTAATGATAATTTCTAATTGTTAATAATAATTTCTTATTGTTAATACTAATTTCTTATTATCCTCCTTTTCTCCCGTCTTTTCTATTTAAAAACAAACAAACAAACATGCTTTAACAAAGCTGATGAAAGTGACAGACACGTCAGATTGAGGTCAAAACTGTTGGTGCCCTGGGGTCGATTTCACTAAACTTCGAAGCTTCTCAAGTCTCAAAATCAATCCGAAGACACATCGTGTAAAATCTATTTCACTAAAATGACTTACGATCGGTACCCCGGGTCGGTACCCTTCATACATGGTAAGTAATAGGGATTTAGGCCCCCTACTGCAGGGACCCTTCGTAAAGTTACTTGAGAGGGTTAAAAAAATTTAGCGAAATACACCCCCTGCTCATTCCTTTCAATTTAGTGCTGCTTTTTTCTCTCTTATAAGGTTAAGGGGGCACGGTGGCCGAGTGGAACGGGCTCCGACGGAATGTTGCGGGTTCCAGCCTCGGTGACGCCGTCGCGACGGAACATTACGTCGGAACATTACGATGCGTCGTGTTGTGCCCTTGAGTAAGGCACTTTTATCTCAATTACTCCTCTCCATCCAGGTGTATAAATGGGTACCGGCATTCTTAAATGCTGGGAAGGTAACATACTCGCTGTGGAGTTAGTGTGAGTCCCCGACAGCACAACAACATGTCACGGTTAAGAGATGGGCACCCCGTCCTGTAAAAAATTACCCCCCTCCCCCTTCTTCTCTATATTGGATACGGCCACAGCTCAGGCAAAACTGTACAGACAGACTATTTATAGTTGCTAATAGCATTATAAATCAACAGATAAATCGTTCTTCCTAATTCCCCTGTTTCGCCCATTCTAGATTTATAACCTGTTGGCATACATTGCTTCATAATATTCCATGCATACATCAGAACAATGACGAACGTCATCTGAAAGTTCATCTCGATCGAGTACTTTTGTAGGTTTTCCAAAACATGAACTAGCAAAGGTTTCACCGTGAATATTGCTGAAGTTCTGAATAATGATCTGTTCTTTTGCCACCATCCATTGTTGATCCATGCATTCTCTACCCGGTTTCCATTTCAGTAGGTCATCACTGTAAGGTATACCTACTTGCTCACAATAAGCTTTCAATACACGACCTGGGTCAGCTAATAAGTCATCAGTGTCAATAATCACTGGATTTGGTTCATAATGTTCTTTCACATGTTGGTACAGATCGTACTGTTCTTTGAAAAACATCCCTGGTGGCAGTAAAAATTCCGGCAGTTCAGTAATTTTCACCCGCTTCGATTCATCTATGACTGTTTTATTTAACATTCTTTCCTATGAGTCGAAAACTTTATAGGGGTGACGAATCAGAAACGAGTGACGGAAACCGTCTGGGAGGTATTTGTACATTCCCTCTAATCCCGCAATGAAATCTTTGGCGAACACAACGTTCTTGTTGTCGGGTGGTACGCATTCTAGTTGATGTTTAATCCATGAATAAGATTTGTCGGCAGCCCAGTAACCTCCTAAAGAAAAAACGACAGAATGTAAGACCAAACAGTGATAATTTCTTTGCATTAAACATCAAAGTTTGGAGAAGGTCTCAAACCAATAATGAACACACTGATATGATGATTTGGCAGAATCCGGGAATTAGCCTATCTGCGTTTTGTTTTGGATTTTGGAATTTTACCTTAAAATTTACGACTTCATGACATTATCATTCGAAATCAACAAAACGTATATCAACAATATTTGGCCCCATACTTTCTCTGGAGTTTTTTGAACATGTGTGTGAAATAGCTTCAAGAACTTTGTGCGCTAGTTATATCTCACGGGCGTCCACTATTTAAGTTTTACTGAACAACCTTTTCAATTCCCACTGCACAGTGTCATCGCCCCGATATCTTCATGGTAGAAATCGCCATGGTAGGTTGAATCCACAGCCACACATGGCCATTTTATTCCACCTTGAATATGAGACGCAGTAGCCAAGTGACCTGACTAAGGCTACTGACAATAGCCGGGGTAATTGATTTCTCGATGTGTGAGTAAGCTTGTATACGACATTGCGGTCAATGGTATACTGCCTTCACTGGAGTAGTGAGTGCAGCTATAGCCTGCGCGCTGTTAGTCCATACAGGACCAACGCAATATAAAATTAAAATTTTGGTCAGATTTTGAGTTCAAGACTCACGGCTATTTCTCAAAGCGCAAACTAACGACTATCATATCTGTTCAACACGTGTATGAGACCAGATCTGGTTTCTTGAGACGAAATCATTTACGGGAGATATTCATCATTTTCCACCCCGGTATCCGAAGATTTTCGTCTGATATCAAAATCGTGCATAGCAATTCACGTGTATCGATCCCGGGTATTTATTTTAGTATCTCTGCTGCACCAAATGATTATTAGCCAGGTGATGTCGGTGTGCACTGTGGATTATGCAAGATATTAACCCTCACCTTTCCACGTATTCCAGTACACAAAATCATTCCTTGAATGTGCTTGAATGAACACAACAAAACTTTTTACATGACATCAAGTCGAACCTTCATCCTCAAGTTGTTCAATCGACCTTGAAACAAGCTTCTTCAGACCCAAGAAATCTTTGGAACTCTTTGGAACCCAAACGCAATAAATAGAAAAAATTGCCATACTAAAGGGGTCAGTGTACTCGACGTAGATTCGGTCGTTCAACAAATATTCGTCATTATTCAATCTATTTCAATTTATTTTCATTTTCTCAATTGATTTTACGTCATCAAATATTTGTTAGAAGTTAAATATTACTGTATTTAAATTAAGAATGGGAATAGATTTTAACATATATAAATAAAGAAGACATGTTGTATCGAATATTATTCTACGTCTATGCTAGGAAAGTAAAGTACCTTACCTAATATACCAGAACCAAAGCTAGTCGTTTTATCATCCGATTTCTCTCCCCATTGCATCATACCAACTAGACTTTGGCGATGTTTGCCATTATTTGAAAATGAAAATGCCGTCCAAAAGGGTTCGTACCATGTCTGAGAATTTGGAACATTGGTCATACATTTAAGAAAACATGTTGACACAGATCGTGGAACAGACCATAACATGACACGAATAATGTCAGAATTCGCTTGTGCAGTGGTCATTTTGATGCGTTTTTCTCTGGTTATACAATGAAATGAAGAGTAGTCGGACAATATACCATGGAAGTAAGCTTAATATTGTACAGGTCTGACATCGTACCGTACATATTAAAACCATTTAACCTCGTCGTACCTGACCTCGTACACCGTTCAAAGGTAACCCATGTATTCCAGCTGGTCAAGGCAGCAATGAATAATTAATCAGATAACGTATCTACCAACTCAAAAGACAAAGTGTTCCCAAATGAATGAAACTTGCAAAAGTTATTCCAATTTACAAAAAGAAAGGCAGGCTGGATGCTGGCAATTACAAGCTAGTAAGTATTCGTTGTTTGAAAGATTTTACAGAAAGCAGTTTTTACAAAACAATTTGGTTGAAAACAAGCTTCTTATCAATTCCAGTTTAGTTTTAAGGGATCATACAGTGACACATGTCTCATTCATTTGTAAGATCATATAGAAAGCAAACAGCCTCCGGTTACTACACAGCCGGCAGTGGCGTAACCAGTGGGGTGGCCTGGGGACAAGCTGCCCCCCGGACACAAAAAAACTGGGAATAAGAGCAAAAAATTGGGAAGGAGAAAAGGGGAAGGAGAGAAAAAGGAAGAAAAAAGGGAAAGAGAAGAAAAAGGGCAAAAAAGAGGGAAGAAAGGGAAAGAAGAAAAGAAAAAAAAAGGGAAAAAGGGGAAGGGAGAAGAGAAAAAGGGAAGGGAGAAGAGAAAAGGGAAAGAAAGAGGGAATTTGAAATTTGTACTCTGAAACACTGATTTTTTAGCTTTTAATATGCCAAAAACCAGGAGCCCTTGACCCCCCAGGCCTTTGCCCCTGGACCCCACCCGTTTAACGCTTCGCGGCAAGCCGCTCGCGACTTTTGGTCAACAATTGGGAAATTTTTCAATCTTGCCCCCCCGGAAGGGCGGGTCTGGTTACGCCCCAGACAGCCGGGCTACACAGGGATGCTCTTATTGGACATCCAGGCGATTGACAGTGTAGAAGCTCTCGTAGACCACCAAATTATATGCAGTAAAATCAACGCTTTGGTTCCATTGTTATATCTATCTATCTACTATACTAAAATAATAAGCGTCTCTGTCTGTCTATCTGTCTGTCTGTCCGGCTATGCGTTCCGCCGTGCTGCGACGCATCGATCCGATATTTGGGACATGGGTAGGTGCTGGGAAAAGCATGTTGACCGTGTGGTTTTGAAGGTCATCGGAGGTCAAGGTCAAAGGTCAAATTTTCAAACTTTGTCCGATCGGGCCCAAATTTGGTGGGTGGGACCCTCGATACAAGGGGAATATAGGGGCGAAATAAAATCGAGGTCAACCGAGGGCAAAGGTCATTACGGAGGGGTCAAATTTCAAACTTTGTCCGATCGGGCTCAAACTTGGTAGGTGGAATCCTTTATATGAGGGGAGCATGAAAAACATTATATGGAGGTCATCCGAGGTCAAAGGTCATGGATTTCAAACTTTGTCCTATCGGGCTCAAACTTGGTGGGTGGCATCCTCGATACGAGGGGAATATATATGCGCAAACAAAATTGAGGTCAGCCAGTGCTCTCACAGCATCAGGGCTCTCACAGCTGCAGGTGCACTAGTCTTTACTAATAAAATAATAAGCGGGCTGTATCTGTCTATCTATCTGTCTGTCCGGCTATGCGTTTCGCCGTGCTTCGACGCATCGCGCTGAAATTTCGCATATAGGTAGGTATCGGGAAAAGCATGTTGGGCATGTGGTTTTGAAGGTCATCGGAGTTCGAGGTCAAAGGTCAAAATTTCAAACTTTGTCCGATCGGGCCCAAACTTGGTGGGTGGAATCCTTGATAGGCGGGGACTATAATGCGCGAAATAGGTCAACCGAGGTCAAAGGTCATTACGGAGGGGTCAAATTTCAAACTTTGTCCGATCGGGCTCAAACGTGGTGGGTCGAAACCTTTGTATGAGGGGAGCATGAAAAACATTATATGGAGGTCATCCGAGGTCAAAGGTCATGGATTTCAAACTTTGTCCTATCGGGTTCAAACGTGGTGGGTGCAATCCTTGATAGGAGGGGAATATATGCGCAAAACAAAATTGAGGTCAACCGAGGTCAAAGGTCATGTAGGGGCTAATTTAAACTTTGCCCTATTGGGCTTAAACTTGATAGGTCAAAGGTCATCTGGGGTCAAACAGTATCGCTATCATGCCTGTGCACTCACAGCATCTGGGCTCTCACAGCCGCAGGTGCACTAGTCTTTACTAATAAAATAATAAGCGGTCTCTATCTGTGTATCTATCTGTCTGTCTGTCCGGCTATGCGTTTCGCCGCACTTCAACGCATCGTGCTGAAATTTTGGATATAGATAGGTCTTGGGAAAAGCATGTTGGACATGTGGTTTTGAAGGTCATCGGAGGTCAAGGTCAAAGGTCAAAATTTCAAACTTTGTCCGATCGGGCTCAAACTTGGTGGGTGGAATCCTTGATGCGAGGGGAATATATGACCGAAATTAAATTGAGGTCAACCGAGGTCAAAGGTCATTACGGAGGGTCAAATTTCAAACTTTGTCCGATCGGGTTCAAACTTGGTGGGTGAAACCTTCGTATGAGGGGAGCATGAAAAACATTATATGGAGGTCATCCGAGGTCAAAGGTCAAAGGTCATGGATTTCAAACTTTGTCCTATCGGGTTCAAACTTGGTGGGTGCAATCCTTGCTACGAAGGGGAATATATGCGCAAAACAAAATTGAGGTCAACCGAGGTCAAAGGTCATGTAGGGGCTAAATTTAAACTTTGCCCTATTGGGCTTAAACTTGATAGGTGGAATCCTTCGTATGACTGAGGGGAGCATGAAAAAATTGCACCAAGGTCATCCAAGTTCAAAGGTCATCAGGGGTCAAACAGTATCGCTATCATGCCAGTGCTCTCACAGCATCTGGGCTCTCATAGCCGCAGGTGCACTAGTCTATACTATAATAATCATGAGCTCTGTCTGTTTGTCTGTCTGTCCGGCTATGCGTTCAGCCGCGCTTCGACGCATCGAGCCGAAATTTCAGATATGGATAGGTGACGGGAAAAGCATGTTGATCGGGTGGTTTTCGAAGGGCCCCCTCGAGGTCAAAGGTCATCTAGGGGGGAAAAATACCTTAAGTGGATAACAAACAAATGGATACAAAGAATCCAATAGACGACTCCCAACGTGTCTCCAGTTGCCCAAGCAGCATGGTGCTTTTTATGGGTGAATAGGTCATTCATTCATTCATTCCTGGAGTATTGCCAGAGACCACAAGGGACAAGAGTTATTTTGCTTTCAAAGAAATAATGTATCTGTAGTAGCTGCAGGTACCACACAGCTCACTGGAAGCAACTTGAGTAGGAATATGGGGGATTCCCCAATATGTTTGAAATTGCTGATATAAACCTTCAAACAGTATTATGCTATCATGCTGCTGGTGCTGTCACAGCTTCAGGGCCCTCACAGCTACAGGCGCACTAGTCTATACTAATAAAATAATAAGCGGTCTCTGTCTATCTGTCTGTCCGGCTATGCGTTTCGCCGTGCTTCGACGCATCGCGCTGAAATTTCGGATATAGATAGCTATTGGGAAAAGCATGTTGGCCATGTGGTTTTGAAGGTCATGGGAGGTCAAGGTCAAAGGTCAAAATTTCAAACTTTGTCTGATCGGGCCCAAACTTGGTGGGTGGAATCCTTGATAGGAGGGGAATATAATGCGCGAAATAAAATCGAGGTCACCCGAGGTCAAAGGTCATTACGGAGGGGTCAAATTTCAAACTTTGTCCGATCGGGCTCAAACTTGGTGGGTTGAAACCTTCGTATAAGGGGAGCATGAAAAACATTATATGGAGGTCATCCGAGGTCAAAGGTCATGGATTTCAAACTTTGTCCTATCGGGTTCAAACTTGGTGGGTGCAATCCTTGATACGAGGGGAATATATGCGCAAAACAAAATTGAGGTCAACCGAGGTCAAAGGTCATGTAGGGGCTAAATTGAAACTTTGCCCTATTGGGCTTAAACTTGATAGGTGGAATCCTTCGTATGACTGAGGGGAGCATGAAAAAATTGCACCAAGGTCATCCGAGTTCAAAGGTCATCTGGGGTCAAACAGTATCGCTATCATGCCAGTGCTCTCACAGCATCTGGGCTCTCACAGCCGCAGGTGCACTAGTACTAATAAAATAATAAGCGGTCTCTATCTGTGTATCTGTCTATCTATCTGTCCGGCTATGCGTTTCGCCGTGCTTCGACGCATCGTGCTGAAATTTTGGATATAGATAGGTATTGGGCAAAGCATGTTGGCCATGTGGTTTTGAAGGTCATCGGAGGTCAAGGTCAAAGGTCAAAATTTCAAACTTTGTCCGATCGGGCCCAAACTTGGTGGGTGGAATCCTTGATAGGAGGGGAATATAATGCGCGAAATTAAATGGAGGTCGACCGAGGTCAAAGGTCATTACGGAGGGGTCAAATTTCAAACTTTGTCCGATCGGGCTCAAACTTGGTGGGTCGAAACCTTCGTATGAGGGGATCATGAAAAACATTATATGGAGGTCATCCGAGGTCAAAGGTCAAAGGTCATGGATTTCAAACTTTGTCCTATCGGGCTCAAACTTGGTGGGTGGAATCCTTGAGGCGAGGGGAATATATGCGCAAAACAAAATTGAGGTCAACCAAGGTCAAAGGTCATGTAGGGGCTAAATTTAAACTTTGCCCTATTGGGCTTAAACTTGATAGGTGGAATCCTTCGTATGACTGAGGGGAGCATGAAAAAAATTGCACCAAGGTCATCCGAGTTCAAAGGTCATCTGGGGTCAAACAGTATCACTATCATGCAGCATCTGGGCTCTCACAGCCGCAGGTGCACTAGTACTAATAAAATAATAAGCGGTCTCTGTCTGTCTGTCTGTCTATCTGTCTGTCCGGCTATGCGTTTCGCCGTGCTTCGACGCATCGAGCCGACATTTCGGATATGGATAGGTAACGGGAAAAGCATGTTGACCGGGTAGTTTTCGAAGGGCCCCTCGAGGTCAAAGGTCATCTAGGGGGGTAAATACCCCAACTGGATAGCAAAAAGCAGCAGCAAGTGGATACAAATATGTGTACTGGGCAGCTCTGGACATGTTTCATCCAGCCCATCCAGCCTTTGGCTATCTGCCCAATTTGAAATGCACTGTAATGTCTACCCAGAATGCATTGCTGCAACATAATAAGCGGTCTCTCTCTATCTGTCTGTCCGGCTATGCGTTCGCTTGAGCGGTTCGGACGATCGCGCTGAAATTTCGGATATAGATATAGGTATTGGAAAAAGCATGTTGGCCATGTGGTTTTGAAGGTCATCGGATGTCAAGGTCAAAGGTCAAAATTTCAAACTTTGTCCGATCGGGCCCAAACTTGGTGGGTGGGATCCTTCATAGGAGGGGAATATAATGCGCGAAATAAAATCGAGGTCAACCAAGCTCAAAGGTCATAACGGAGGGGTCAAACTTCAAACTTTGTCCGATCGGGCTCAAACTTGGTGGGTCGAAACCTTTCTATGAGGGGAGCATGAAAAACGTTATATGGAGGTCATCCGAGGTCAAAGGTCATGAATTTCAAACTTTGTCCTATCGGGCTCATACTTGATGGGTGCAATCCTTGATACGAGGGGAATATATGCGCAAAACAAAATTGAGGTCAACCGAGGTCAAAGGTCATGTAGGGGCTAAATTTAAACTTTGCCCTATTGGGCTTAAACTTGATAGGTGGAATCCTTCGTATGACTGAGGGGAGCATGAAAAAAATTGCACCAAGGTCATCCGAGTTCAAAGGTCATCTGGGGTCAAACAGTATCGCTATCATGCCAGTGCTCTCACAGCATCTGGGCTCTCACAGCCGCAGGTGCACTAGTACTAATAAAATAATAAGCGGTCTCTATCTGTCTATCTGTGTATCTATCTATCTGTCTGTCTGTCCGGCTATGCGTTTCGCCGCACTTCGACGCATCGTGCTGAAATTTTGTATATAGGTAGGTATTGGGAAAAGCATGTTGGCCATGTGGTTTTGAGGGTCATCGGAGGTCAAGGTCAAAGGTCAAAATTTCAAACTTTGTCCGATCGGGCCCAAATTTGGTGGGTGGAATCCTTGATAGGAAGGGAATATAATGCGCGAAATAAAATCAAGGTCAACCGAGGTCAAAGGTCATTACGGAGGGGTCAAATTTCAAACTTTGTCCGATCGGGCTCAAACTTGGTGGGTCGAAACCTTTGTATGAGGGAAGCATGAAAAACATTATATGGAGGTCATCTGAGGTCAAAGGTCATGGATTTCAAACTTTGTCCTATCGGGCTCAAAATTGGTGGGTGGAATCCTTGATGCGAGGGGAATATATGCGCAAAATAACATTGAGGTCAACCAAGGTCAAAGGTCATGTAGGGGCTAAATTTAAACTTTGCCATATTGGGCTTAAACTTGATAGGTGGAATCCTTTGTATGAGGGGGGCTGAAAAAAATTACACCAAGGTCATCTGGGGTCAAACAGAAATGCTATCATGCCAGTGCTCTCACAGCATCAGGCCTCTCACAGCTGCAGGTGCACTAGTCTTATAAACAATTACATCGTATCTATACTAATAAAATAATGAGCTCTGTCTGTCTGTCTATCCGGCTATGCGTTTCGCCGCGCTTCGACGCATCGTTCCGATATTTCGGATATAGATAGGTATTGGGCATTCCACGTTTATGGGGTAGTTTTAAAGGTCATCGGAGGTCAAGGTCAAAGGTCAAAATTTCAAACTTTGTCCGATCGGGCCCAAACTTGGTGGGTGGAATCCTTGATACGAGGTGAATATATGCCCAAAATAAAATCGAGGTCAACAGAGGTCAAAGGTCATTACGGAGGGGTCAAATTTCAAACTTTGTCCAATCGGGCTCAAATTTGGTGGGTGGAATCCTTGATACGAGGGGAATATATGCAAGAAATAAAACTGAGGTCAAGCGAGGTCAAAGGTCATTACGGAGAGGCCAAATTTCAAACGTTGTCCGATCGGGCTCAAACTTGGTGGGTGGAATCCTTGATACGAGGGGAATACATGCCCGAAATAAAATTGAGGTCAACCGAGGTCAGAGGTCATCACAGAGGGTTCAAATTTCAATTGTCCGATCGGGGTCAAACTTGGTGGGTGTACTCCTTTATATGAGGGGAATACGTAAAACTTAAAATCGAGGTCATCCAAGGTCAAAGGTCATCCAGGAGCTACATTTTAAACTTCGTCTGATTTGGCTTAAACTTGGTGAAAGTAATTCTCCATATCACGGGAGCACTATCACGGCTATAGGTGCTCTTACAGCTACAGGTACACTAGTTTCTGATAAAAAGCAGATTGTTAACATCAATAGGGTTGAGTCTGATTCCATTACCATTATATAAGCTACCATATCACACGGGGTACCTCAGGGCAGTATGTTAGGGCCTCTTTTATTTCTATGTTATGTTAATGATATGTCAAATGTTGATTGTTTGCTATTACAATATACAGGTGATAGTGCAATGATGTGTTCGGACAAAGACACAGACAAAATTGGTAAGAATCTTAGCACTAGCATCAATCGTAACTTACGACACATCGTAAAAATCATTTCACTAAAATGACTTACGATCGGTACCCTCAGTACAATTGTTCTGTTTTAATATATAAGATTGTACATAACCTCCTTATTTAACTCATATATTTCAATTCCAGGTAATCATTACAACTTTCGCCAGAGTAAATTTAATGTTAAAGAGGAAGCCCCACCAGAGCAGTTCTTCTGGGGTGAACCAAACCTGCCTGGTCATCAAATTAATCAGTGACAATGTTATCTCTCAATTTGACAGGTGCTAATTGATGTTTTATGTTATTGCAAAATTCAGAGATAACATTGTCACTGATTAATTTGATAACCAGGCAGTTTTGGTTCACCCCAGAAGAACTGCTCCGGACGGGGCTTCCTCTTTAAGATCCCTCAACCAAGGACATATTATAAGAAGCGTAGTTTAACATAATATAGCTCATAGGTGCAATCATCTGGAACAATTTAAATGAAACTATTCAAAATCTATGACCTTTCATATTTTCAAAAATGATGCTAAAGGTGTATATTTTTAACTTTTGTTTAAATCTATCAATTTTATGATAATGTAAATCACAATTTATTTGCACTTTGTTTATTAAATGCGTTATGTCCACGGCCCCAAAGAAGAACAACTTTGTTGATTTGGGCCTCCGTGGTGAAATAAAGCTTCCTTTCCTATCCTATCCTATCCTATCGTATCCTATCCTAATATTCCTATCATATATCCTATCGTATCCTATAGGGATTGACTTCAGGGGCCCTTCGTAAAGTTACGTCTAGTAAACGGTATTCGTAAGTAGCTATAATTAACTGTTACTTGAGATACGAACATTTTGATGTTTGATTTGTATATACATTTGAAACACCCGTCTTTCGAAATCGTTAAATAAAGCACTTTTGGCTGCACAGCATCTGTACTGTGTTCATTCTTTTCTGTGATTCTCTCTTGGACCATTGCAGCCACAGGCAAACATTTTGCATGCAAACTATTAGGTGCTAGTATTAGAAATCAACAGATAAATCGTTCTTCCTAATTCCCCTGCTTAGACTTTCAAACCTATTGGCATACATTGCTTCATAATATTCCATACATGCATCAGAACAATGACGAACGTCATCTGAAAGTTCATCTCGATCGAGTACTTTTGTAGGTTTTCCAAAACCTGAACTAGCAAAGGTTTTCCCGTGAACATTGCTGAAGTTTTGAACAAAGATCTGTTCTTTTGCCACCATCCATTGTTTATCCATGCATTCTCTACCCGGTTTCCATTTCAATAAGTCATCACTGTAAGGTATACCTACTTGCTCACAATACGCTTTCAATACACGACCTGGGTCAGCTAATAAGTCATCAGTGTCAATAATCACTGGATTTGGTTCATAATGTTCTTTCACGTGTTCGTAAAGATCGTACTGTTCTTTGAAGAACATCCCTGTTGGCAGTATAAATTCTGGCAGCTCAGTCATTTTCACCCGCTTCGATTCATCTTCGACTGCTTGATTTAACAATCTTTCCCATGAGTCGAAAACTTTATAGGGGTGACGAATCAGAAACGAGTGACGGAACCCGTCTGGGAGGTATTCGTACATTCCCTCTATTCCCGCACTGATATCTTTGGCGAACACAACTTTCTTGTTGTCGGCGGGTGGTACGCATTCTAGTTGATTTTTAATCCATGAATAAGATTTGTCGGCAGCCCAGTAACCTCCTAGATAAGAAAAAAAAAAAGACAGAATGTTAGGCCTAACAGTGAGAATTTCTTTGCCTAAAACATCAAAGGATAAAACTTTCTTTTAGATCAATATATTATAATCTTGCCGCTCGAGGCTGTTGATTGGATAGATGTTATGAAACCGAATGCAAAAACAGAAATTCGTCATATAACACATGAGTTGCTCAAGCCAGAGCAAAATAAAAAGAACCACAGTCTTTGTACTTCGAATATTCAACGTAGAATTTTCGTAAACGAACATTCGTTATTCAATCTACCGTAAAAACTCGATAGTTAGCATATGTGCTCTCTATTGAGCGCTTTTGAAAACATTAATTGTATCAAAGTCCTGAGCGCTTTACCAACTGAGCTAATGGGATTGAGACACAAATTTGCAGGTTTACTTCTTCGTATATAACTAAATGTGTGCCGGTGATTTGCTCAAACCCCTGTACGATTTTGAGGATGTTGCACTTCATGTTTGCATGTTTTAAAAGCGCTCGATAGTAAGCACATATGCTAACTATCGAGTTTTTCTGACAAACTTTAATAATTGCGAATGATGTCGAAAACGTTTTGTGTTTGCTGGGATGCACCCTCGGAAATCAACTTCGGATTAGATCAGAAAAAAATGCGTAGAAACGATTTCATAAAATATCCATAGGGGTCAAATTTTTCATACAACAGGGTTCAATTAATTTAAAATTGCTCAGATTTGGTCAAAAACCATATCAAAGTATTCCTTTGGTCATAACGATTCAGAAAAAGCATAGCTTGACACAACGTTGGAGTGGTTGTTTTTGGCCACAAAATGACAATTTTAATGACTTATCTTCCCATTCATCACTTTTGGGCAGTTTATACAAAATTTCTTTACATTTACGCTGGGATCACTGAAAAAAACTTTAATGACGAGAACATGTTGTATCAATTAATATTCTACGTCCACTAAAAACTATGCAGTCGAGCTTACCTAGTATTCCAGAAGCAAAACTAGCCGTATCAACATTATCATGACCATCCAATTTATCTCTCCATGCATGTTGTATCGAACCAACTAGAATTTGGCGATATTTGCCATAATTTGAAAATGAAAATGCCGCCCAAAAGGGTTCATGCCACGTCTTAGAATCTGGAACACTGGTCATACATTTAAGAAAACTTGTTGAGACAGATCGTGGAACAGACCATAACATGACACGAATAATGTCAGAATTCGCTTGTGCAGTGGTCATTTTGATGCGTTTCTTTAAGTTAACTCTCACTGGTTTAATATACAAACGAATTATAGTAGTCGGACAAAAGGTATTCATAGGTCTAAAACTGTATACCTGTACCTGTACCTGACCTCGCACCGTTCATAACCTCGTACTTAACCTCATACCTGACACGGTTTTTAAACTGCAAAGGAGACTAATATCTTAAAAGATTTACTGGCCAAGTTTAAGTTCAAATATAATTGGTGACGATTGGTCTACCATGTAACCACAGTCCCTCAAATGTATTGTAATCTTATTTGGTACAGTAACACCATGAGGAATTAGAGACCAGATTATAAACACCAGGATATTACAAGTGTAAAGATCACATACTACCACTTTGTATGTGCTTCAATGATTACAGCAAGGACTTTAACTGTGTAAGCCATCCCCAAGACAATGAGAAGGATGCGATTCCCTGGTCACATTATTGATCTCATTTGTCAACTAGGCCTATATGAAACCATGAATCTGCAGTCAGGATGGTTCAAGATTGGAAGAGGGCTACGACAGGGCTGTATATTGTCGTCACCAGACACAAGACATCATGAGAGAAGCCTTGGACGGGTTTACTTTTGGAGTCAAATTTTCCAGTAGCAGTCACAAATCTACGCTGTGCTGATGATACCACCATAATATGCAGCAGTACTGCTGTCTCTTTTGAAGTGCATCGAGGAAGCTAGATTTTATGTGGCGTTCCACAAGGATCAATATTGGGTCCTCTGCTTTTCATCATCTATATGAATGACATCGCTCACACATCTGAATTACTATCATTTATTTTATTCGCTGATGATACCACTGTTTTCTACTCACATGAAAATATTAATGAACTCTGTAATGTAATTAATAATGAGTTGAGGGAGGTAATTAACTGGTTCAAAGCTAACAAACTTTCACTCAATGCAAAAAATCGTGTCTCGTGTCTCAAAACAAATATCGTGTTTTTAGGTACTGTGTCCAAAACCAAGGACATCAATGACAATAATATTGTAATATCTTTAGATGGTTGTAAGCTGGCTCGTGTTAAAGAAGCCAAATTCCTGGGTCTAACTATTGATGAAAATCTTTCTTGGAAGAAACAGATTGTTAATATTTGTAATGTGTCTTCTCGAAATATTGGCGTTTTGAACAAGGTGAAGCATTATTTACCCCAACAAACTTTGTATAACCTCTACTGTTCACTAGTTGTACCCTATTTTAATTACAGTATTTTACTTTGGGGAAATGCAAACAAGGCATATCTTAACAAATTATTTAAGCTACAAAAAAGAGCTTTAAGAATAATATCTCATAGTCCGTATTTAAGCCATTCAAGACCACTTTTTGATAAATACAATGTTCTTGATATATTTGATATGTACAAGAAAGAGTTGTCTATTTTTATGTATAAGTATACCCAAGGTACGTATGTTACCAAAATCATTTGATGCTATGTTTAAGAGTCTTAAGGATATTCACAGTTATAATACTAGAAATAAGCATAATTACCAACTGCACAAAACAAGTACTGTTGTCTCCAATGGTCCAAAAATTTGGAATCAAATACCTTATGAGATTAGACAGGCTACCAACATTTCTCTCTTTAAGAGAGGAGTACATGCCTTACTGAATGACAAGTAGATCCAAGCATGTTTTGCTTCATTATTATAGTGTGATATTTCTGTTAATCATTCTATTAAATCATTGCCTCCACTTAATATGTCATCTCAAAGTTGTTTATCATTGCTTTTATGCTTTATATCAGTGTTTGTAATTTACTATATGTTAATGTCAAATACTCGTGATTATAGTACAATTTTATATTTAAATTGATTGATTCATTATATTTGTGTTTAAATTTTTTGGCTACAGATCCTCGTTTTGTTTTTGTTCTGTTTTAATTTGTGTAATTTAATTATACAGGGGGTGCAGCATTTACAGGCTTCGCTTATCGTTGTACCTCCTCCATCGTGTTGTACTTTTTATAATTATTGTATTTTTTTGTAATTTTTGATGGAAATAAAATAAATCTGATGATGAAAAAATGATCTATCTAGTTTGCGATATGATTTTTAACATGTGTTGTTTGAAAGACAAAAGTATAATGTTTATGTGATCATAGAGAAATGCCTTGAAAATCACAAGACAACTTTCATCACTTACTGACCGCCCCTCGTAACAAACAATAACCACATTTCCCCTTTTTTTACAAATCGTCAATTGTTGCATGATCATGCAAAATGAAAGGCAAATAATGTAGCCTATATATTATAAATGTAATGCTTTGCGTGCTAGCCGTAGGATTCAACATAAAAAGTTCCAAGTTTTGAGATATTGTCTCAAATATAACAAGATATGTCTTAAGAACCACTGCAGTTTTCATGCTGATTCTAAATATGGTCATGAAAAGGTACAATTCTGACATTTATGAATTTTTAAAGAAAATTTTGAACTTGTCGTGCAGTCTACACCCGTGTTTAAGGGTAGACGAGGTATTGTTGGTCGAAGCAACCTAAAAATCGATTTTCATTATCTAGATCAATATATTATTGAAAACTAACACTTTGATGTTTTGCAAAAGTTCATTCTGCAAATCGTATATTTTGCAAACTTGTTTAATTTATTGTTGTTAATGAGTTATGTACGTTTTACAAAAGTGTTGTTGTTTCAGCCTTCTTTACAACGTAACTCAAGAACCGCAGCACTTATAAAAGTATATCTGTGATATTTTAATTCTTCTACACACTCGCTATGAATTGAGCTATGTTGTTTTTGCCAAAGCTCACTACCATTCGTAAGATGCTGTGAACTACCAAATCACAACAGTTTACAATAATTAATAACCTTAAGAGGGTAATATCATAGGCATTATTGGAATTTCGTTTCTCATGCAGTCACGAGATGTAATATTCATGACGGCGATGTTTTTACGAGCGATGTAATCACGGTATTAATGCGTTGGTAAATTCCATGCTAAATTGGCAGCCTGCTCTCGCTCTGTCGCGTCTCCTTCGCAGCCAGTTCCTCCCTCCGCACAAATATTGGTTGGAGGAAAACTGGCTGCGGAGGAGACTAAACCTGCTCATACGAGGGTCATTCAAAAAGTTCTACCTCCATCATTACATCTCTATTATCGTACGTGCCATGCTATTGAAATTACCCATGATTTTACCCCCAAATCTAGGCTATAAAATAAAAGTTATTTGATGAAAATATGATTTTTGGTTGTTAAGATATGTTGGTTAAAGCGAATACAGATTTGGTACATCGGAAACGGTTTAAAACTAAAGCCAAATGTTAAGCATCATATTGTAGCTTTGAATGATGTCCCCCATGTGGTTGTCCAACTGCCTACTCAAGAAGAATATTTTGTCCTATTTGAGCTCCCTGACATGCCTTGGGACTTCAAAACAAAATGAAACATGTTTTATATGAGATGAAAACATCAAAAGGTTCAACAAACACACAAATGTTATTTGCCATATTTCGATTAGACCACGTTTAAGGGTAATTCGTAATTACGTCATATTTTAAGCAATAGAGAGATTGCGATGTTCCAAACGCAGCACGTTGACCGTAAGTTTTCACGTACGTTTTTACGTACGTTAATACGGTGTTAAATATGGCTAGTCTCGGTTCCAATCAGGATTGTGCTCATTCGTCACGAAGGAGAACAAGTCGGCTGGAATAAAGACTATAATATTAGATCTAATCTAATCTAGGTCGATAGAGGGCATAGTGATTGAAAAATTAACAATAAAAAAGGGTTGCGAGTCTCTGCCTAATTCAAACAGTCCGCTTTTGATTTTGACTAAAATTTTGACTTTACATGTTGCTTAAACTTAATTGTATTTTTGTGCTCCCCAAATATTTTAGTTGCCCATGTTACGAGTCGTACTTGACTCAAAGCCAAAATCACCTCATACGAACTCATACGAATGCACAACACAAATACACTGTTTGATTAAGCTAACATAATCTAAGTCTTTAATCATGTTAATTGAAAACAAAGTATGCTTGGTACATATGACAACAATATACACTAAAATCACACAATCAGTTTTACTCTATCGGTACTTAACCAGCGGTCTTCTTGTTGGTGATTCTAGAGTTCTTGCAATGTTCTGGACGACTGATGTAATATATCCTTATTCACTTGTCCTGCGAAAATCAACGAAGTCCATAGTACACTTGCATTTATAAATCCTTGCGTATAAAATCCTCATACGAAAGTGATGATGCTTCCTCCAATCTCCTTTGCGCTGCTATCTCCACAAATATATCTCCTTGCGCTGCTTTCTCCACAAATATATCTCCTTGCGCTGCTTTCTCCAAAAATGGTGTTTCTTTCACCAATCACTCTTTTCCCAGGGAACAGGTTTCTTTAACACAGCTCCGCTGTTTTTTGACAGATGCGTGGCCTTCACAAACCCAGCAAACTCCAGCAATTTGACAGAAGAACTTTTAATCCTTTGATGAGGAAGAGCACTTTTGTGTGCTCGCTGTCTTCTTCGTTGCTGTATTAAAATTAGCTCAATTATTGGCTATATAAACTGGTTAAAATGTACTTCTTTTTTGAAGCACGAAGACCATCACACACATGTGGAGTTTCTCAATCTCCCACGGCATTCTGTAAAGTCCCAACAAAAGCCTCCAGCTTTTTATATCAGTACTCCTGCAAAAAAACCATCATCTATTAATAAACCATTACTTCAATCACATTTTCACAACATTGCTGCAATCTTGGGATTTCCCAATATTAATTATACACATTCACCTTTCACATTACATCACTTCCTGGGGGGGGGGGGTTCTGACTATGGTGCAATATAGGCCTACTGAACTGGGGATTTCCAAGTTCCAAACATAGATCTGACTTTGTTTACAATAATTTGGGGGAATACCAAAATGACTTTCCACACCATTGTCTTGCACGTACAAGGGGGTTTCCCATCTCATGAAATACTTTCAGCTTGTAAACAAAGTTAAATAAATAAATTAAATCAAATTACTCAGGGCACATCACACCCAAAAACATATATTTTGGTAGATTAAAGATCACTACATCCATATAATTATCATGACTTTTTTGTCCTGAAAATTGGGCGCGTTGCATGAACTTCGACATGAGGTAAAATCAGCATATTTCAACGTAGCACCTGCGTTTTATACTACGTTGGAATCCAAAATGGGAAATCGCAATGTCATTTTTTGTACGCAAAGTATCACACACATTTCAATGGACAATCTGAATCTCTGCGTATGGACATCGCGTATAAATTTAGTCGATTTTCAACACATCGCTGTACCTTTATTATAATGATTTGTTACAAATAAAAAGGATAATAATAGTATTAGACTTTCCTTCGTATCAGGGGCGGATCTAGGAATTTTCAATAGAGGGGGCGCCGAGCCACCACCGCCGCTGCTGCGGCTCGGCGCCGACACAAAGTCAGGCGCCGCTCTGCAAAAATACACAGAGTCAGGCGCCGATCTGCACAAAATAGAGGGGGCGCGCGCCGGGTGCGCCCCCTCTAAATCCGCCACTGCGTATGTTCATTATCATTGACTGTCTTTAACATATTGTAAAATGGACACATTTTGTGCATTTTCAACGGTGTAGCTACCCGGGGGGGTCACTCCCATTGTGGCCTGTACACCATCCGCGATAATAAAAAAACGCGTTCAATAAGGGTGGTTTTTCGTGGGTAGGCACGATACGCGCGTAACGCGTTTAGGGTGTCAAAACATGAAATATTGGAAAAAGGGTAGCAAAATTGCAATTGCTAATACGCGGAAATGAAATTTAGGGTATGAAATTTGATGCAAGAAATAAAATCCTGTTTAGGGTATTGTTTTAACCAAGGGTTAAATCCTTGTTTAGGGTGCTTTTCAAAAGTTGATTATCGCGGATGGTGTACATGCCACAATGGGAGTGACCCCCCTGGGGTATCTACGTTTATTTCGCACGTGGAAAATCTTCAAAACTGGCAAAATACGTGACCTCGCTTCGATACAGGAGAGTGGTTTTGAATAGATCAACGTACGTCCGGGCCGATACCTATGTTTGGAAATCGCAATGTCTCTAATCAGCGGCGTAGCTGGGCTTTTTTCCAGGGGGCAAGCCTGTATTGGGCGGGGGCCCAAACTAGGGGGGCGGGGGCCCAAATAGACAATTTTGCCAGGCTTATTGATAATAATCGTATGGTATTGCATATCGTATGGATTCCAATTTCTCTTTTTCCCTCCTCTTCCTCTCTCCCCCTCTCTCTTCTCTCTTTTTTACTCTCTCTCCCTCCTTTTTCCTTGCACTAGGGGGCGGGGGCCCAAATAAGCAATTTTTGCTAGGGGGCAATCGCCCCTACTTCCAGCAGCTCCGCCACTGTCTCTATAGTAATAGATGCATCTTGACGTGGAAATAAGATAAACAGTTTGTTAATAACCTTGTATATACGGTATACATACAAAATACAAAGACAGTACATAAGACTTTTGATTTTAACTTATGAACCAATTAATATGACTTGAACCAACAAGTGTTCACCCAATCGAAGTAAACAACCTATGGAAAAGGGTCAACACGAATGCTATTCTGAACATGTATCGATGACTCAGTAAGGGTCGGTTCATAGTGAATATTCGAAGGCGAATATTCGGCTTCGAATACGTTTTGGGGTCAAAATATATGCGGCTTCGAATATAAAACTATGAACCGGAGAAAGATATATTTCTACAATTCACAGCGTTGCCCTACTGTTAACAAGTATTGCCGTTGACCAAGGTAAGCAAAATTTAGAGAATTTCCTTAACGAAGTAAATAAAATCATAATAGGTAAACTCCATTGAACTATTGTCATGATTTAATGTCTATATAAATGGGTCTAAATAGGAGCAGTGGCGTAACCAGTGGGGGCCGGGGGATGCAAGCTGCCCCCCGGAAAAAAAACCCTGGAAGAGTCAAAAATTGGGAAGGGGAAAAGGGGGAAAGAGAGAAAAAGAGGGAAGGGAAGAGAAAGGGGAAAGAAGAAAAGAAAAAAGAGGGAAGGGAGAAGAGAAAAGAGGGAAAGAAAGAGGGAAGAGAAAGGGGAAAGAAGAAAAGAAAAAGAGGGAAGAAAAGGGGAAGGAGAAGAGAAAAGGGAAGGGACTCAAGGGAGAAGAGAAAAGGGAAAGAAAGAGAGAAGAAGATCTATAGGCCTACTACTTTCATTGTGAAATTTGTACTCTGAAACACTGATATTTTCTAATAAATTATGTCCAAAAACCAGGAGCTTCATGGCGCTCAGCCCCCTTGACCCCCGCCTGGGCTTTGCCCCTGGACCCCCGTAGTAGACCCCACCGACTCCACCCGTTTAACGCTTTTCGGGGCATTTACGACCTGCCTGTAACAGGCGCGGAGGTTGACCCATACCTTCTTGCATGTTTCAACTGCAAAGCAAATCAAGAAATTAATGAGTCAATAGATATAAATAAATAAAAATAAATAAATAAGTCAATAAATACATAAATAATTAAATAAATAAATAAATAAATAAATAAATAAATAAATAAATAAATAAATAAATAAATATAAATAAATAAATAAATATATCAATATCATAAGATATGATTGAAGCGACGACAAATATGACAGCCCTCACAAGTGTTATATATGAGACCACCCACGGTGACCAACCAAATATATATCTGTCGAGTTCAACAAAATTCAACTCCTACAAATATATTTCAGGTGAATACTTTTTTCTTTTTTTGATATCCACTTGAGATCGGTATCATCAAAGTAGTATTGCTCTCATTTCATGATTCATTGAGCAATCAATTTTGGCATTTGACCGAAATACGCGTCAAAAGATAAAAGGTCTCGTTCGAACTTGTGTAGGCCTACATTGCTAGGGCCTAAATGTGTTTTAATGCCTGATTCACAAATTATAGAAATAAACAAGAATTTATTTTAAAAGAACACGCAATGATATGGTACCAACGCTCGTGGTTTTGGTTGTTCTGAATAGTTTATGAAGATATTCATTGCAAAGCGCTATATATCCATTCCTACATATTACTTATTTTGCCCTCTTAATTATTAATTATAATTATGAATTTGACTGATAACAACGCATTACATCTTTATTCCGCCCAAAATAACATCGTTTATAGGTGCCAAAAACGTCAAGAATTCCGCTAGTACGGAAAAGATGACAAAAATGGGTGAACCTCCATGGCAAATGCATTTTATATCAATAACCAATGATTTACCACCCCCCAGACCCTAACACATCCTCTGCCAGGGACAGATGCATATGGGGACCTAGAACTGGGGCCAAACATTATTTATGTAAAACCGAGGTGGAGGCATAAATCTGAATTTGGAGTTTTTTTCTGCATCAGTCGATTTAAATGGAGCTACGTTAGTATGGAAACATTCACTTGTACATTTAGGTTATGTTTGTAAGCCTAAATATCATATTATTTGCATAAAACATTACTTACCATCACTACAGCATTGGAATGCTATTGCCTGCCAGGCATTTTCCTTTATTTTCATATCATATAAAAATGGGTATGCTTGTACTGCACTAATAAGGGGCACACCATTTGTGTAACCCTAATGAGTTCCGGTAAAATACAGAAACTATTTGAGGCTTTAGACTTATTAATCAGAAAGAGTGGCGAATTATAGCTTAAATAAAAGTGGAAAGCCTATACATAAATTTGAGTCACCAAAAAAGTCGCATTTTTATCATTAGTGAGAAAATAGGTCCGCGAATTAAAAAATGGCAGAATCGGGTTTGCAGTCTTGAGAGCATGTCAAAACACCAAAAAAAAAAATACGTCTTTTGGGGAAAAAAATTTATATCTTCAATATGAAAGGGCAAAATGTTCAATTGATCGTCGGCTTTTCCTCCCAGCTACATACACTTTAAGAAAATATCATTAGATTTATAATATTTACTTCGAGGACTGTTATAGGCCTATGTCAATATGTGAAAAATATCAAATTTTAATAATTTGTCATGAAATTTGTATTATATCGTGAATTTCAAAAAATGAAAATTATTTGATATCAGAAAGACATTCTTCGTATTCATAATGTAATTCGATATGTCTGATGTGCTCTCATGTCCCACAAAAATACTGTCGAAACGCTCAAAACGCTCATTCCAGATGCCTTAATTTTCATTGGGGATTTTTGAAATCATCGTTCCTTGAACGATATTCAGGTGACCTCGAGCCTTTCATATAAATCAATAGTATCTCACTATCAGTTGCGCGATATTTAATCCGGTTCAACTCGGCGTGTCATCATATTTTATTCGTTGCCGTATATATTTTGACGTCACAAAAAGTATTCGAAGCCGAATATTCGCCTTCGAATATTCACTTTGAACCAGCCTTAAACCTGTACTATCTGCAAGCATCAGATATTGATTAAATTATTTGAACAAAAATCAATTAATTTAATAATTTTCAGAAATAAATCTGTAATGATTTCCACATAGATCTTGGCTACCCTTTTAAACCAAAATTAGCCTTTCTTTTCAGACCGTTTCCGACGTACAAAATCTGTATTCACTTTAACCAACACATCTTAACAACCAAAAATCACATATTAATCAAGCAACTTTTATTTTGTAGCCAAGGTTTTAGAGTATACCCATGGATAATTTCAATATCCTGGCATGTAAGATAATAGAGATGTGATGATGGAGGTAGAACTTTTTGAATGACCCTCGTATAAATCACTATGATGAATATATTTGTTTGTAAATATATTCCTCTTATAATAATGGTGTGTTTGCTTTCAACTAGCAAACAAGGATTATGAAATGAAACTTCACAAAGCCGGTAATTCTAATGTTTGTAGGCCCTTTTTCTTTTAAAATTCGCTTACAAATGGGCTACATCATATATCATACATCATACATGTACATGTTTGTATAAT
The DNA here is from genome assembly GCF_039555335.1 of Amphiura filiformis. Classification (NCBI taxonomy): domain Eukaryota; kingdom Metazoa; phylum Echinodermata; class Ophiuroidea; order Amphilepidida; family Amphiuridae; genus Amphiura; species Amphiura filiformis. The sequence goes on from NC_092645.1 coordinate 14,908,340, forward strand.
TATACTAATGTTTTTGTATCGCTTTAATAGGTGATGCCCTATGCCTTTAAACTTAACATAATTTATAGGAAGCGAAAGTGGGAAATCCCCGACTGCGTTATTGCAATCCAATAGAGCTACAGCAAGGAAATCCCAAACGTAGCAATATTATAAAAGCAAAGTCTATGCATGAACATCATGACTTCAAATAGAAAAGCAGATCTGGAATTGATTCTCGCTCAACAAATTATTTTAAGCATTATGGCTTCATGCAGGTGCACACAAAATGCATACATTAACATTCTTTGGATTGTGTTGGCCTTTGTGACAGTTTTATTTACAGTGATAATAGGTAAGTCCATTGATGTAAATGTTACGTCGTTGTTGTTGCTGATTGTTTTTGTTGTTATTTTCTATTTGTTGTTGTCGTTCTTGGAGGGAGATAATTAGTAGCCTCATCCCCAGCTATAAATATTAATTACTTGCTAGTTTCTGGCTATGTTAATATTTCGAGAGGAAATTAATAGCGTGAAACATGATTATGATTATAAGGTCGACTTTACATGCTTTATGCCAGTCAATAAGAAAAGGTAAATTAGATGAACATATAGGAAGAAATAATATTAAACAGGCATTTCGTGATCCACAGCCTCATTGAGTTACGATTTTTATACCACTGGAAACCTCTGGCTACATAATCATAATGTTTAATGTACACAAAAATTATCGTCAAATTTGAATTACGTTCTGGTGTACCACAACGAAATTACAACAGAGGCGTATGGAGCAATGTAATGATAATAGGCCTACACATAAAAATCATGCTTAACTCACAAACGCAAAATCGGAATCAACTGAAATTTTGGGCAGAAGCTTTTTTCGTGGATACCTATTGAAAAATGTTATAACAAGAAGAGTCTTTCAAAAAGACACAGTTCACGGATCAGGTGTATAGTAATTTGTTCTAACTTTCCATTTTCATATCTAACTTACTCTGCACTGATCTTACAATAAATTAGTGATTTGAGGCACAATGATACCTACATCCCGACTCTAGCTTATATAACTCTCCATCCAGCAAGAAACTCATTGAAATACAAACTTTCAAATCAATATCATAGGCATATTGAAATTCAATTAATAATTAATATACCATGCAGATAATAACCTTGGTCCAATAATTATTAGGGATCCAATTAAGATAAGCAAACATTACTGGGTAGATAACAGGAGCTGAATTTTGTCAGTTGGAAGGAATTGAGTAAATCGCCTGTATCAAAATAGCATTGTATTTTTCATATATGCAGTAATATGCTCAGCCTTATCACAAAATAAACAATAGCATTGACCTTACCCACCAATCAGTAAAGCCTATTATAATCATGTGATGGCTCAATCCAATAGTAAACATGCTTAGAAAAAAAGGCAAAAAAATAGTCCTGGCTGCCATTGTCTCAATACAAGATAAGATGTGCTAAAAAGTCCTTGTCATGTGGGGCAGGATTGGATAAAGGGATACAAACCTGGGTATGAGACATTAGGAATTATTTCCTAGCCTCTTAACCACAGGGTTGATGGGCTACAATAGCTATTCAAGAAAGAGCTTTCTTGAAATTCCCCGCGGACTAGGAACTTGGGCTGCTAATTTTTCCGGTCTACCATACGAAACCATAGAGCTTATCCTGGTTGCGATGGTTCATGTAGGCTGATTGTGTGTTTTTTTTAAATTTTTGCAGACGCGGCTCATTTGGTTGAATTAAACGAGTTATACTGGTGCCCTGGACTCAACTACCATTTACGATGTTCCCAAACAGGACCCCCATCGGCCGCCGATGTCATCAGCCATCCATCATTTCTGGTTCAGAACTCCAATTCGATCATTAAAATCGACTATGTAGCCCATTTTACAACATCCGGATCCGTCACGCAGCCTACGCAGGGCTCGAAATACACGGTCGTCCAGGGCCCTTTGTATGAAACAGATACACCAGTTGGTGTTGTGCCAAGTAGAACATATTATTTGATTGTGAATGATATCACCAGGGACGATGATGGCAGTGTGTTTACATGTACTAATATTAATAATGTAGGTGCGAACCCGGGTCCTGGAGTATTCGAGGAGAATATGAAGACAACTGTCACAGTTTATGAAGGTAACACAATTTTAATTCTATACAGCGATTTCAAAGGTTTATGACAAGAAGGCAGGCCGGTAACCAGAAATTATATTGGGGCTGATTTTGAAAAAGTGGACTTGGAGGCGGATTTTGAAAAAGGGGATTTTTGAAAAAATGTTGGACCTTTTATGACCATAAAGGCATAAAAAACCTCTATTTTTTCGCTCGCTAAGCTCGCCAATGGGACTTTTTTGGGGGTCAAAATGGGGATTTCCTTTAGCCTTAGGCGATTGGGGGAGGGCGTCCGCCCCTCTCCCCCTGGTTACGGGCATGCAAAAAGGGCCCATCTGCAATAGCTGCCAGGTATCTTATATTTTTGGTGTGTACACTATATAGAATGCAGAAATCTATTATATCTACAAGGCAGCTATTGCAGATAGGGCCTTCTAGCAATAACCCCTCGATACGTATTTCAAAAACATAAGATAATTAATAATAATTTGATTTTGATAAAAAAAAATTGTCTATATTTTGCCTTGTCTTGTGATTTGTATCCAATGTTTTCGAGGTCTGACATGGTGCCTCGTCGAGTCTGCGTACGTGGTAGGGCCTACTCGTAGTAACACATCAGAAAAAGTAATTGCCCCTATATTACGCGATAACACATTATATTCATCAGATTATAAAACTGAGATAGAAAAAGCAAAAAGTTCTGCAAAGTTATATAATAAATACCTTACTTTTCTGAAAAGTCAAAAATCTGTTGGTATGGTGACCCTCTCTTTGCTATTTGAATTTTAAAATTTGATGCATATAAATTTATTTATAAGCCGGGTTTATAAGTTATTATAATAAAGGGGTAATTACTTCTTGTGATATTGTTGTTTGTGCATTGAGGTCACATGTCTTGACTTTCAATGTATGATGTTGTCTAAATTCAATTCTGACCGTATCGGTGAGAATTAAGATTATAAATTAATCCTAATAATTAATTAAAACATCAGCAAATGATTTATTAATTTGACATGTTTTACTTTTAGCTTGTGGTGCTGCTAATAAGTTAATGTCGTCGACATCACCAAACAAAGTGTATTCATCCCAATCAATATCATCAGTAGCATCATCGTCTTCAGCAGCATCGCCATCATCAGGATCTGTGCCATCATCAACAGCATCACAATTTACAGTAACAGCAGCAAGACAGGCATGTACGTATTAAAATCGATTTGATATGCCGTAAAAATTCGTATATAAGCATATGCGCCTATTAACAGGTTGCTCGGACAAGAACGAATTTTACGGTAGTTTGTTGAACTTCATTTTTGTCTTTCAATTGCCAAATATCTGTAACACAGATTTAAGTCGTCGATTGCGTTCAATTGATTGACTGTACAATGTGATTGATAGTTGTGGCTATGAATTTTAGACTTTTGAAATTGTTTCGTCAGATGACTTGATTTCTTTTATATCAGTGATTGATTAAATGTCTAATTGATTAATTGTTCTGCAGAAATTACCATTCCTATTGACTAATCAAACTAAAGTCGAGTTCGTCACTTTGAAAAGTCTTTAATGATCTTACTATCAAGAATGCCACACACCGACATGTCGCGACATCGCCTGGCTAATAATTACTTTGTCAGCAGAGATACTAAAATAAATACCCGGGGTCGATACACGTGAATTTGCTATGCACGAGTTTGATATGAGAAGAAAATCTTTGGATACCGGGGTAGAAAATGATGAATATCTCCCGTAAATGATTTCGTATAAAGAAACCAGATGTGGTTCCTTGCACTTGAATATATATTTTGAACAGATATGATAGTCGTTAGCTTGCGTCTTGAGAGAGTAGCTTGCGTCTTGAGTCAAAAACTGACAATAATTCCGATGTATATGTGCCGAATTATATAGCGCAGTGTATAGGCCAATCGTGGAGATAATCTAAAAGCATATGACCTATGGGGTACCATGCTAGACTGACACACAGCGAGGTCAGTCACCGAGCTAATCGGGACTAATGTCAGTAGCCTTAGTCAGATGTCCTTCGGCCCATTATGCGACTCAAAACTATTAAACAGGTCGATACAAAATGGCCATGCGTGGCGGTGGATTCAACCTACCATGGCGATTTCTGCCATGAAGATATCGGGGCTGTGTGCCATATATGCAATAGCTGCCAGGTGTCAAATGTGTAGCATGCACAAAGTGTCAAATGTTTACAGTGCAGTATTGCAGTCAGTGCCTTCTTGATCATGTTGATCTAAATTCTCGTTATTATTTTTGTCCACAGATAAGGGGGCAAGGGAGACGAATTGTAACATTGCGGTGGGCTTGCTTTCATTTTTCCTAGTCATCGCCATCGCCATTATTGCGATTTTAGCTTGCTACTTTTATATGACAAGATCCAGAAAGGGAGATTCGTAAGTGCAAATCTATCCCGATTAAATGTTATTTTAAAAGCTTCGCTCGACAGATCACTTTTGCACGATACACGATTTGACGTTAGGGACCGTTAAATATTTACACCAGGGGAGGTTTTTTTTAGGTGGACTCCAAAAAATTTTTGAGGTCGGGGGAGGGGGTCTGATTTTTTTTACTTGAACCAACAGGGGGAATATTAAGTTTTAAATGGAGAAAAAAAGTAAAACAAGGGGGAATTCGACTATTTTTGGTGGGCTGGGGCGACTCAATTGAGAAAAACATTTGTCTTTGGGGCATGATTGGGCAGCATTGATTAGAGAAAGAGGAGAGACAGAAAGAGAGAGCGAGATGGACCGCGGAGAGAGAAGAGATGGGGGGGAGTGGGGAGGGTAGGTGAATATTGAATATCGTGTAAGCGGCGTAAATTACGCCTGGTCATCAAGGACGGGAGCTTGTTTCCGCAAGGAACTACTTTTTAAACGATTTCACCCCAAATAAATGCTCCCTAAAACCCATACAGGCCTACAGCAATAGTTGTTTTAGTTGATGTTTGTAAAAACTTGCCTTTTTATCACATTTTGTGTACAGCCCGACAGTGCCGACACCTGTATGAGGTCGAGTTGAAAATGGACAAACACCATCAAATTGACTACATTCTCGTGAACACGACGATGACGGCGGACGAACAGGAGCAGAACCCCAATATATGTACCGCAAGATCAGAGGATGATTTAAGCACTTCCCAGCAAGTCTTGCGGTTAGCACAGCTGTGTGAGTGAACATGACACCACTGCCCGCCCACTGCATACACACGTGCATGGTTAAATTTGAATTTGGACTGATATATTTACAATAAATACACATTCAAAATGCCAGTCGATTTCACATGTTATGTTATCTACAGAAGGTGTGAATTATCCTTCATGCATACATCACTTTAGATCTGAAATCGACCAAGTAATAATGACACACGGGCAATTCTAAAACAACATCATTTGCACAGAGTTCAATGGGATTTGAAAAGTAAAGTGGCAGTTGAAACTCTAGTGATAACACTTTTACAGTGCATGATGGGGCTTCCTTAAATCATCCTCTGCGCAAGATGAACTTGAATGTACACATAATTATGAAGAAAACGCCGCCGTTAAATTGATGTAGGCCTACAATGCGGAGCTGGTTAGCGAATGACGCAACTATTTTTTCAGGGAGATAAGGAAGCGATGAAGTCTGACTTTTTGATCGCATTTCTTCACGTTATCATTTCTTTGTAGATTAATTTGTTCTTCAAATGGTCTAGTGCCTGCTGAGACTCCTCTGATATAATAGAAACCAACTATATAGTATCAGGTGCCAGGAGATGAGTCTCTTGAGGAGGATCCGTTTCATTGCTTCCCCCGTTTAGAAGCTATGAAGCGGAATGGATGGTTTAGGAGAAGCCATACAGTGGCGTAGCCAGGATTTCGGAATGGGGCCGGGGAGGGGGGAGTCACAAATTTTGAATGTATCATCAGACGGAAATATTTTGCCGACTGAAATTGTGACTTGTTGACCCCAATTTTAATTTACCAGTACGCTCAAGAATCTAAAAGCTTGGAGTGAGGGGGGGGGACTCTGTAAGAGGGTCGATTTCTGCATGATGTATATACACTTACTGCCAACTTAATAAACATGTATAACTAAAAAATAAGCAACTCTCCAAACGATTAAAAATCACTTCGAAAAAGTGCAAATCGCTTAAAAGACCACTAAAACCACTTTTTCAAGACATGATAAAAGGGACATTACTCAAAAAAGAGTAATGTTGCTAAGGCCCAAAGCTGCCCAGGGCCTATATCATACCTCGAAAGAGTGTTTTTCACTCTTTTAGGAGAGAGTGGAGCCCGGGGAGTGGAGAACAAGTTTTTCACTAGTACTCAGGTTCATAGCCGTGATGGGGTTCGACAAAAATGTTCACTCTGGGTAAAAAAATGTCAAAGAAGGTCAAAATTAGAAAGACAAATTAACAAAGGGGCGGCCACTTTGTCATGATAGACTGTTCACTATTTATATAGCCCAAAAGTATACACTCTAAATTCAGTGGCGTAACTTTGGGTCAGGGTGCCCGGGGGCGAAAGTAGTTCGGGTGCCCCTGACCAACATGGTGCAGAGCTAATCAATTTTAGTATTGAAAGCCATAGACCTACCGAATAACTTACGAAGTGTTTCAGATTAAATTTATATCATGTTTCAATGCAGTTCATGTTAATAAAACAAAATGTTTTCATATTCATTAATGTCTTTACTTTGGAGACTCGTCACTAGCTGCAGTGACGTAGCATATGGCGCCCAGGGCAAGAATACAAAATACCCCCTCTTCCTAAAACAATTGCGTGCGGGCGCGCGAAAATGTGCATAAATACCACTAATTTGGTATTTAATCAAGTTGAATTTAGGTTTTCAAATGACCATTTATATGTTGCAATGCGCGCCAAGCGCGCGAAAAAAAAATTTTGTGTTGAAGGGCACCCAAATGAAGAGTAATTCAATGCATGGTGGGTAAAGGTTTCCACTTTCCTATAACAAAGTACTATCGTGTCAAAGGCTATCCAGGCTTGGGTGCCCCTTAGCCCGGGTGCCCGGGGGCACGCCCCCCCAGAGCCCATAGGAGTTACGCCACTGTCTAAATTTTACAACGGTTAATGTAGCTGTGAACAATAGTTGAACCGTTTGTTGCACTCTTTTGATGCTGCGTACTTTGATGTGTACATGCAGTGCTTATATGATATAATTACCATTAACTGGCCACATGTGTCAAAATTAGTCTTTTGGTAAAGGGCTCGTGATTGTTAGAAGACAATTTATACAAATGGCAACATATATTTTCGGGACAAAGTGCACTAACACATATATAGTTGTCCCGAAAGTATGTGTTTGTATTTTTGGGACGATTATGTGTTGGTGCAGTATAAATAGCCAAGAAATTACTTTTACCAATTACGAGTCTTTTTCCAAAAGACAATTGACACCTATGGCTGCTTTGTTAGATTTATATTGTAATATAGGCACTATATGTACACAGGTTTATTCAAAGTACGTGGCATCAAGACAGTGCAATAATCGGTTCAACCATTTGTCACAACTACATTATCCGTTGCAAAATTTAGAGTGTATGGGGGAGGTGTAGTGAAATGCACTTGCTGCAAGCGATTTGGGAAGGGATTGTCCACAGTGTGGAAGTTAATTTCGCAACCCCGCAATACGGGCTTATACAATTAATTTTTGACCAGTACAAATTATATAATATAGAGATAGAATTTATTTATATCATACATAATAGAATATAATACAAGTATATAATAGAGGTATATATAATATATTTATATCAGATCTTATAGTGTGTACCGTGTGTTCTCGACCTACAGGTTAAATAATGTTCTCTCTAAAATCTTAAGATTCAAAAGTCAATCTATTGGATTGCGATGAGGGTCAAATCTAAGCTTGAATTACAAATTCTTAATCTAAGAGATTAAAATTAAGCTAATCTGAATTAGATTACCATTATGAAATCTTATAGATTGCAATGCAAACCCACTACATTGAATTTTAATCTTAATTTGGATTGGTCTTGGATTTATTGTCTATTTTAATCCAAGATTAATCCATGCTATGATTTAAAAAGTCAATCTTATGGATTTGAATTTCAATCTATAAGATTGAAAAATGGTTATCACACTCTAATAGATTAAGTTTTTAATCTGAGGAATTTAGAGAGTTGATTGTAGACCCACATGTATCCATCAAAATGATATAGTCATCAGTTCTGTTTATTGAAGAAAAAACCGAACAAAATACGAAAAAAAAACCCGCTACGAATACAATTTTTAATATCTGTATAACATGGGTATATCATTTTGATAAACTCTGTACATTGAGATAATATAATCTCGATAGTTTGTATCTGATAATATATGAAAAGAGCCATTCTGATCAGAAAAATCTAATTTCATGCCCATCTAAAATCGATGTAAGCTCATTTTACTTAAATAGCTTATTTTACTTTTTAAGGAGAAACACTGCCATATAAACATTATTAATATAAGGCTGAATTTATATTCGTCATTTTGCAAAAACAGGCGAATCACGCGCATGTTCAGTGTGCCAAAGCGTCGTCGATTTTGCACACTGAACATGCGTAGAATTCGCTTCTCCGCAAAAGCGATCGAGTATAAATTCTGCTCAAGGCTGAATTTACACTCCATCGCTGACCGACGAGCGATTGGATTTTGACCAATGAGGAAGCCTTTCTCAACACAACACAATGAGCACTACCTCAAACCAATCGCTCTTCGCTCAGCGATGGAGTATAAATTCACTTTAAGTTTAAACACTAACATCATAAACTGAAAGCTACTGAATTAGAAAATTAATTAAAGCTATCGGTTAAATGTTAATAAATATCTCAAAACGTCAGTACGAATAAGTACTATAAGGAATCAGATAGCAACGTTTGTTGAGTATTTTTGTTGGACCAAATACACCAAATTGCATTCTGAATACGAGGAATGTCCTTCTGATATCAAATATGTTTTTATTTTTTTTAAATTCGCGATATAACACAAATCTTATGGCATAATTATTATTATATTTACCCTACTTCGAGGACTGTTAAATGTCAAAAATATCAATTTTTAATAATTTGCCATAAAATTTGTGTTATATCGCGGAATTCAAAAATTATTTGAAAAGGATATTCCTCGTATTCAGAATGTGACCTCCTCTTGAGATGAGTCTGGTATTTATTCATTATTAGGTAAAAGAGGCATATGTAGCAGCCAGCAGGTGCATCCTTTTGATAAGGATGACACAAAAGAGTCAAGTTTGGTTCCAAAAGGCGCTAACTCCAAAGGCTGCTTTCTGCAAATTCATTTGAAAATATTCCTAAGAGTAACCTTGCCAATCTAATAACATCACAATTTACTGTTAAGTAATATATTATTAAGGGATTGAATAACAACGTTTGCATAGTATTTTTGTGGGACATGAGAGCACATCAGATACATTAAATCCGACTAGACTCTAGTGAAACAAAAGTAAGGGAACACCCGAAGGATTTTTATAAATAATAATCAGGGACCTTGTATACACGGTCCCTGTAATAATACAGTAATATACAGCTTTTAATTCCTTAAAAACATTATAAAGGTTCATGTTCCGGAACAATAACGTTGCCATGGGATTTCCGTTGATTGCCTAGCCGTCTCCTGATTGGCGGGGATATTTCTTGCATGATCAGGATTTCGAAACAGAATCGTGGAGTTCCCCATGTTGAATGTTGACTTATCGTTAAAGCTGTAATGTACGATCTTATAATATGAAATTGTTTTTTTTTTTTTTTTCAACCCTGATTTTTTGCTCTATAATGGTTACATTATGTCCCAACTATAACACTTAAACCTAATAAATGGAATAAGCCAAATCGTATAGTCAACATAGCAATATGTCACACATAATTCACACATTAAATCCCTCGATCGTACACCTCCTCGTTTAAGGGCTGGGGTATGAACGTTTGGACAGTATTTATTTTGAGACATTAGAGCACATCGGACATATCGAATTGCATTCTGAATACGAAGAATGTCATTCTGATATCAAATAATTTTGATTTTTTGACATTCGCAATTTAATACACATTTTATGGCAAATCATTAAAATTGATATTTTGATATTTAACAGTACTTGAAGTAAACTTTATAAATCTGATGATTTATACTTAAAGTGTATGTAGGTGGGATGAAAAGCCGACGATCAATTGAAAATTTTGACCGTTCGTATTGAAGATATGGATTTTTTTTCCCAAAACACCAAACAAAATTAGGTCTTTTTGGGAAAAAAATCCATATATTCAATATGAAAGGTCAAAATTTTCAATTGACCGTCGGCTATTCCTCCCAGCTACATACACTTTAAGAATATATCATTAGATTTATATAATTTACTACGAGGACTGTTATATATCAACAATTTGAAAAATATCAAATTTTTATAATTTGTCATAAAATTTGTATTATATTGTGATTTAAAAAAATGAAAATTATTTGATATCAGAAAGACATGCTTCGTATTCAGAATGCAATTCGATAGGTCTGAGATGCTCTCATGTCCCACAAAAAATACTGTCGAAACGCAATAAACGCTCATTCCAGATCCCTTAAGGTAACAAAAATAACCTGTTTTACGGGCCCGACCGACCCAGATTTTGCATTTGGGGAGAATTTTTCATTTTAACTTTTTGCTAACATCTTGTAAAATCAACCGTTTTGGGCCAAAATTGATTGCTTTTGACTGATTTTTTTTTAATTCAGAACATTTTCAAAATATATTTACAAAAAAATTATCAAATTTTTGTTGAAATTTTCATCTCGACTATCTCAGACTAGGTTTATTAGTCTCAGGTTTGTTACACGTCGAATCTGCACAATATCAAGGCAGATTTTACAATCAGCTAACCGCATACACGCATAAACACATATTAAACATGGGTCTAAATATAAATAAAACACAGCAATAGATTTCAAACTCATGATTATGATATATACCTAAACAGGAACAGTATAATTTTGTGACTACATTTTGAATTTTCACAAAAAATGACTACACACTGGTATCAAAAGTTATGTATATATATTTTAGGGGCAAGGAATCCAATTACTTCACTGAAATTTCAGTGATTCAAGACAAGTGGTTCATTATATATATGTTAAGAAATGAGGTACATTCTAGCGGTACCTCTTTTCTTATCATAAATAACGTACCGCTTGTCTTGAGTCACTGAAATTCCAGTGTAGTAACTGTATTCCTTGCCCTATAATATACATAACTTTTGTTACCAGTGTGTTATTATTTTTTGAGAAAAATGCAAATATAGTCACACATTTATCAAGGGGTGTAATACCACCTTAAATTAGTGTTATAAATCTTCTATGCTTTTAGCCTCCTTGTCAGCGCGTAACATGCTATCTAATGAAGATAGCAAACATAAAATACATCATGTAACACATGACAGATGGAGTGATGAAACATTTTGGAACCGTACTCGGATAACGATATTCATCTTTCTCATAATTTGGTTTTCATGAACTCCACAAGCATGATAATATCAATTTTAATATTTTTAACTCAAAATGCTTAAATAATATTAGTAATAAATATCAGGAAAAGTTTTTGTCCATTTTAAGCCAAAATAACAAGATAACGTAATATAAAAACACTGGCTAAAAAACGGCCGTTAAAAGTTCTAGGGACTGAATTACGACAATTATTATGTCAAAATTGCTCAGTAACACAACGAATTTGCCTGATTCCATTTAGATGTAGGTTGTGATATGTGTAAACAATACACAAAAATCAGGTTTGAAAACCCTTAACAATTAGTCATATTATATTACTACACTCCCTAAATTTTGTGACTAATTTTGCGGTACGTTATTTATGATAAGAAAAGAGGTACCGCTATAGAATGTACCTCATTTCTTAACAACCACTTGTCTTGAATCACTGAAATTTCAGTGAAGTAATTGGATGGATTCCTTGCCCCTATAAGATACATAACCTTTGTTTCCAGTGTATAGTTATTTTTTGAGAAAAATGCAAAAATTATCAAGGGATGTAGTACCACCTAATAATAGGACTTAAAATATTATTTATTCATCATCACACATCATTATACAGACGGGTGCTATTATGTAGACGCCATCCGTATTACAACAATGTCATTGGTAACCATGGAGAGAGGACGATGAAGAGGAAATCATTCACAAACTACATTACCGTAAGGGCTCGGAAAGTGACGTTTGCACAGTATTTTTGTGGGACACACCAAATTGCATTCTGAATACGAGGAATATCTTTCTAATATCGTATAATTTTGATTTTTTTTATTCGCGATATAATACAAATGTTATGGCAAATTATTATTAAAAAATGATATTTTTGACATTTAACACTTGCCCTCGAAGCAAACTTCATCAATCTAATGATATGTAGGTATAGTGGATGTAGAATATTCAATGTAACATGTTTAACCTATTCTCATTATATTTCCAGTAATGTTTTACTTCCAACGAATGTTTGATGACGTAAAATCGGTAATTTATTTCCTCCAGACATTCGACATTATTATCGACGCATCGCGTATTCACGAGGTTATATACGAATAACCGATAATTGGCCCAATATCGGAAGAACAACTGCAGTGGGCCAACGTTGGATTGTCAATGTTAAACTCAATGTTGGCTTGATGTTGGTTAAGAGATAACTGGCCCAGCATCGGCAGAACAACAGTGGACCACAACGTTGGACTAACATTGTATTGCTGACTGTGAAATGTCTTTCTTGAAGCATTCTTTGCCAGAGTCTAGATGAATAACTTGTTATCACCTATCAACTAATACGTTGGTTAACTACCTAATTGTTTAAGGGATTCTGTAACGTAATTGCGCATATTGTCATTCTGGTTTTATTCGTGCAGCATTATATAATCGTAAAATCCCATGCTTTTATCTATCAGCGGCAATAGATTATCATCAATTTCATCTCGTGTTGTTGGATCGCTAGGCATGCTAGGGGGGGGGCAGAAATAATTGCTACTAAATAGCTCTAAATGCTGTATCATAAAACCCTCCTCCTTCTAGTTTATTTGCTTGCTTCAGGATGTCGGCTATCTTCAACGTCCCCGCAGCATCTACTTCCCAGTCCAGAAGATCCTCCGAGTACGGAATGCCAACAGCTTTACAATATTGTGACAGAGACCAGGGGTCTCTTTGCATACATACATACATACATACATACATACATACAAACGACGCTTAATATAGCGCATTTCCAAAATTGAGCAATGCGCTTTACATGCAACAAAAATTAATAAACAGAAGCTATACTGACCACAGCAATGCAGAAAATGGGAAACATATGAAATGAAAACAACTTAATACAGATAGGTGTTTAAACTGGCTTTAAAGGCACTAACAGTGGGAGATGAGCGGATGGTTATAGGAAGGTCATTCCACCATTTGGGACCACAAACACTGAAAGCGCCATCGCTGAACCTCCTGTTGTATTTCGGAGTCGCGAGACGGTTAACACCCAGAGCTGAGCGGAGACCTTGTCTTAATGGTTTGTGAATTGTGATGCTATTTGTGAGATAGTCAGGAGCCAAGTTGTGAACAGTCTTGAAAGAACTTTGAAAATGATGCGTTTGTTAACGGGCAACCAGTGAAGTGTGTCTAATAAGATTGAAGCTGAGTGGCGATGAGGGAGTTTGAAAATTATGCGAGCTGCTTTGTTTTGCAGACGTTGAAGGCGTGTAATGTCACCAGCCTTGCATCCAGCGAGCAGTGCATTGGCGTAGTCCAATTTGGACAAGATAAGGGCTCTCATTGCACAACTACAGGTATTTTGGTCAATGTAACGACGTATACGTGATATGTTCCACAAAATAAAATTCAGAGACTTGCAAAGAGCAGTTACATGAGATGACATGGTCAATGAAGTGTCAAAGGAGACACCTAGGTTCCTGATGGATGAAGATGGAACAATTTCAGTGGCTCCAATGCACAACGTAGTGCCAGACAGACGAGTTAAGTTATGTGGTGATGCTGCAATGAAGAATTCGGTTTTTGAATTGTTCAGTTTGAGCTTATTTAGTGTCATCCAAGAATGAATCTCTCTGACACAAGAAGACAGTTTAAACAGAGCACATGCAGCATCACCAGGAACTTTGGGGTTGAAAACAAGGTATAATTGAACATCATCAGCGTATATGTGATACATTATACCGTAATGCCGAATGATGGTAGCAACATATTGGAAATAAGCTGTAAATACCCTAGGACCAATAATTGATCCTTGTGGGACACCATAACACAGTCCAAACACATCCGACATCGACCCACTTACATTAACTTGAAATGTACGATCAGTCATATACGACCTAAACCATTGAAGAGCTGTGCCTTTGATATCTGCGTCTATCGTGTCCATGAGCCTGCGCATACAGATAGCCTCAGCTCGTATACAGTTCACCAAAGGCAAACTTTGGTGGCGTCCAACAGGGAGGGAACTCATGGTATTGATGGAATCATCTGGAAAATTTTGACTCACAGCTTCATGAAGGATAAAAACATCTCGGATCACGGATTGAAAACACATGTCGATATCCTTCTGTATCAGACGACATTCTTAACCCTATGAGAACTACTTGCCGATTGGCCAAAATGAATATTGCGTTCAATTTTGAACCAATCAAGGAGGGTATATAAGAAGATAATCTGCAAATGCAAGTTTGACCATAAGTAGTTTTATATTGGCAATTGAAATGAGCATTTCAAGTTATCAACCAATCAGAAATGCTGTTAGATGACTAGTAGTGTCCACAACCTGTTTCCCTGGACAGTCTGCTTCCAGCACCTTCTTTACTGTATCATAGGTGGAAATACTAACGTCATATCCACTTGATGGCATTGTTGAAGCTTTGGCCACCATTGGAGTCATATATTGAGCCAGCACTTCTTAGTCTTTCTGGTCCATAATGAAAAGCCGAGTTAGGAGGTTCATATATGATTGATATACTACCAACAAAAGTGATGCATTTTGTAAAGGCTTTGGAGAGACCCCTACCTACAGTCCGCCGACATCGACAGGCCTTGTTGGTAGCTTGGTTTGATCTAGTCATGTCAAGTTCTGTATTAGAAGAAAATGAGGTTAGAATACTTAGGGCCTATTTTACAGTCAAAATTAATAGGTACATTGTCATGGGAACATTTTCTGGACACGTGACACCCATGGGCGCAGACATATTAGCATTATGGAAGGTGACTCGAGCACAGCGGGAGGTCTACCAATGTATTTGAATGGGAAGAATTCCTCCTTTGATGCAAAATAAGTTACTTGTCGCAAGTTAATAATATTATGGTAAGAGTTTCCGTAGATAAATATTTTTTCCGTAGGTAGATATTTTTGAAATTACGGTTTGATGATATTGTGAAGAAATTAAGATTGCATAATTCAATAAATTTTCAATGCACGATTTTCTATCCAAATTGGGGCCAAGAATACTATTCCAATTCAAAATTACTAAAACTTGAATAGCGATGTCACCGTCGGGGGTCAGGGATCAGGCTTACACTTACATTGTGGATAGGCCTACGATTGGTCACGTGTCCAGAAAATTTTGACGTGAATATTTACCCATTAATGTTGTTTTATGTAGATTTTTAACATGTTCATGTTCATAAAACGAAATAGTAATATATGCATGATGATGATCGAGACGTTCATTTTCTAGCAGTTTGCTGATCACTCGTTGAATTTATTTAGGCTAAATCCTTCAGTTTTTCAACAACTACGCACGGTCATCGGCAACGTGAAAGTTTGTGGGTAAAAAAGGCGCCGCCATTACAGGTCAGAAGGATTCAGGATACATGTAGGCCTATAATTTATCAGTAAAATGCATTCCAGGCGGGTCAGAAGCGAGCATGCATGACCTAGCTGTGTTTGCACACAAATATTGAGAAAAATAAAGCTGCCACAATGGGCTATTCCAGATAAAACATGCACCCCCCTATAGAGGGCAACGGAAATCCAGATTTTTTGGTGGTCTTTGGGGCTCGGAATTCCAGCATATTCTACTTATGCTGTTCCAAATTCCAGCCTATTTTGCCTATGCTTGGCGCAAAATTTCCAGATTTTTCCACCATTTTGTTAGTCTGAAGGCATAGAGGGTTTTGGAATTCCAGGTTTATTGTGTTTATCCTAGGTTGGATTTCCAGACTTTTTTGCCTCTGGTCAATAAAATAATCCATATTTTTGTCCATTGAGGTGCTGGAATTCCAGATGGTTTTGTTAGTAATTTGTCGGGATTTCCAGCCTTTTGTGCAAATAGATATCAGGAATTCCATATTCTTCCAGGTTAATGCAATTTGTCATTATGTATGTGCATAATGTATGTTGGGGCGTTTTCTCCCCCACCCCCCAAGTTGGTGGTACTAGTAGTTATAATCATCATGATTGACAGCCCAAGTGACCATGACAACCAACATTCTTCAGTTCTTGTTGAGTAAGCCCTAATTATTAGGAAAGAAAAAGAGGGTACACCAACTTGACGGAAAACAAGTCGCAGGGTGGCGAATCAGACCCCTCCCCTGCTCAGTTGACAGATATGTTGTGACAAAATTTACAATTTGCATCTCCCTTTTGGCCTATTTTAGACCAAATTGCCGCGCTTTGCGCGCAATCTTGGTAAAGCCATTTGAGTGAGTAGATCTGCGACAATCATGTTGCCTTGCCCACATGACCATCAAAAGGTAAATCCGGCCATATACCAGGTATATGATATACACATTTTAGGCTATTCCAGTTGAAAGACATACACCCTGTATGGAAGACATTAGGCCTACTTTAGTCTCTCACACAGGGGGTGTAGATTCCAAATGAAGTCACCCCCAAGAAAATGGTTGCCCTGAAAATAAGCTGTTTCTTTACTCAATTAATGAGAGTTTCATTGAGTAAAGAAACAGTTTAAAGCAAGTGCACTATCTTAAGTTAATGAAAACAAGTTCACAGAAAGCAAGCACACTTCGCGAGGGGTTTATTTTTGCGGATTTCGCGAATGGAGTTCCATCCACGAAATTAACACCTCGAGAATATATATAATAATGTATTGCAAGTATAGGGCAAAACTAAGCATCGCGAAAATAACAATTGCAAAAATGTCTCTGTAACTCCAAATCGCGACAATAACTGTACGCGAAAATTACCACTTAAACAGTAATTTAGTACGAGCAGAGAAACTCTCTGGACTGACCTTTCACAAGTTCAACAAAAGTCAATACTATTACGTAATTGTTTGTTCATGGGACATTGCACACAAAGATATTGCACACACACTTCATCCATGCAGTACAAAGTGTTATCTGTTTCCAAATTTACTGTGTGCTTTATTTTAGCAGATTTGGGTAGCTACCATATTAATAAACTGAGGGAAATATTATTCTGTGTATTAAAAACAAATCAACCCATCGTGGCTTGGGGTTTTAATAACAGGTTTAATTTCCGGAATTGATTGATTTTCAATGATGGATACAAATTTTAAGTTTAGCATCAGTTTTTGTTAATATTTTGTTAAGTTTTATAAAATGTTGCAAATTAAAAAAAAAAAATTAATAGTATCAAAGGCTCCCGGCAAAGGCTACGAAAAACCCTTCTCTACGGGGCCAACCGACCCGGAATTTGTGTTTTGAGAATTAAAAAAAACACATTTATTTTGCTTAAATCATAGAAAATATGTTGGTATTAAAAATTCTTCAGATTTTGGTGATATTTTAGGGTAATTTCAAGATAGCCTCTCTCTAGAAATACAAGTACAAAAACACCCGACCCTATACTTGAAGTTGAAAGGTCCGCCCGTAGAATAGAGTGGGTTTTTCTTTTTTGTCGCCAATAAATAACATGACACCAAAACAGAAATTTTGACAATAATAGTTTTTTTCTGATCATTTTAATGTAAATTTTGACCAAAGTATCAGCAAATTATGATATAGCGAGATTACACATAAATATAAAATTTGAAAGAGGGACTCTAAATATACATTTAAAAATCCAAAAGCATAATAAATCAAGAAGTGCATATTACCGGTATTACTATTATTAAAAATGATTTATATTAAATGATGCTCCCCGTCTATAAAAATCCGGACATTGAGTTTTTTTTACATGTTTTGCATTTGGGAAATGTTCCATTACAAACCAAATGTCAGACGAATTCGTCTCTATGGATTGTCTGAGACTAGTTGATAACATCTGAGGGATAGGCCTATATGAATCCAATATCATACTAGCTAAAACTACTGTTCTGTGAATGGAACAAAATGCAGATGTTCAATCGAAATACATGTGAAGATGAGCTCATCTTCTCTGATGTTATGCAAAATATGGTAATATCAAATATCATCCATTTATTGTTTTATTATTTTATTATTCACGGGATGTGATTAATTAGCATATTATAAATTTGATGAAGAATTTAAATATTTATATGCCATTGGGTTTTGTGTATAGGGGATGGAGGAAAAAAACTTTGATTGATAATGTCATTAAAATATTAAGATACCCTGCATCTCGTTTCTACTACTCATTTAAATATAATTATCATTAAAGTTTTGCTTTTGTAAAGCCTACAATGTTCTTTATAGCACATCTAAAATTCTCCTGCATGCTGAGTGAACATAAAAAGGTTGAATAACACATGGAGATTAAAAAAACCGTAAGTAAACAAAATCAAACGAAACTGGTAATTTGCACAACCTAAACCTCAGAGCAGTACATGTATTATAAACAGAACAAGATCTTGTTCATGGTTGTTTGTTTAACTATGGATATTAATTATGCTCTTCAAACACATTAAAGGTTCCATGACTTGGCAAACAAAGTTATACACACTTGTGTTTATAATACATGCAGTCTTCACAGTCACTCCAGGCTGTTTTGGATCGGGGTGGGGGGGTCTGCTTGATCAGCAAAAGAGATATTTCTCCCATCTTCTGGTATTACAGTAAAGCTATCATTTGCTGCATATTTTGCTCAAATTTGCACTTCTTACATGATTGTAATTGCCCAATGCTATCTGAAATACCATGTAAAGGACTAAGCCTCCAAAGTAAAATTTAGAGGTTTTATAATAAAACTGGGATCCCCCAAAGCTCCACAGTTAAGCGGTTAAGTCGGTTTTTTACTTTTTACCTCATTATTTTCGCTTAGTTCAAACTGAGACTAGTAAACCTGAGACTGTTGGTTTACTAGTCTCAGGTTAAAATGATCAGAAGACCCCCTTGACAGTAGACTATGCCATATACGGTCGAATTTTATTAACAAAATATGTTATTATTAGTCATGATGAACCCATTTCGTTGAATACAAAATTATACTGATGTTTATTAAAATTAAAGTATTCAATAGTAAAATGGTCATAAAGAGTTAAAAATATCAGATAATTAGTGACAATAAAAGTAACTGAATGCAACATTATCTTGCATAATTATAATGGCTCACTTTTATACTGAACAATTTTGATTTTGGAAGTACCAGTTTATTGATAGCGAACCCCGAAAATCCTGGAAGCTAACAGAGGGAGTGCAGTGACTGAAAAGATCAGATACAGATGTGAAAATCTATCAGTTGCACACAAATCAATATAAATCAGAGTTTTATGCTTAAATGTAATGGCCAGAGTATGCAAAATGGGCAAGTGGACTACGGAGAAGTCTACCTTGACAGATAAAGTGTTACTAGTACCGTAGCAGTAATATTATGTAATCATAGTAAAAAAAAAAAAAAAAGAAGAAGAAAATTAAAATTTTACCAAAATCGTACATTATGTCTTTTATAATCTCCAAAATAGGAAAGATAAATGGTCTATGGTAAAACCAAATTTATCGAACGTAATCAAAACAATAAAATTCTTATTTGGCCAAAACAACAACAACAACTCTGTCCCTGCCCCTTTGAGGGATTCTGATTTTCGCCAGCTAAGAGCTGGCTATCTATAATTCGGAGATCGTCTTTGTTTGCTAAAGAGATTACGGGGTACTAGCATTGGTTTGAATTACTTTGCGGAACTTTTTATGGTGAAAATATATATGTAAGACCGGTTATTCGATTTGTAAGAAAAAGAAAGTATGCTTTGCCGTTTCAACGAATGAAAACGAGTGAGAATTTCAAAAGTTATGGTTTGAAGGAAATAGAACATTAAAAGTTATATATATGCCAGGCCTATAATAGTTTCCACAGCATATCAACGAAAGAAAATGATAGTATCCTTGTTATCAGGCGTTCTTAGATTTACATTTGCAGACCTTCTGGAGATCAACACAGCATGAGATGTGAGTGTATTGATAATAACATGATTAAAACCTTTATGGACCTAAAAGTCAAAGTCAAAATATCCTATATCCTGTATCGTTTTATGGATAAAAATGACTCAAAATGTCATTTATGAAATAATTGATATCTTAAACATCAGTTTTGTCTTTTCAACAGGAAAAATTCGATGTAATTTCAAGGCCTATTTTTGATATGGGTACAATTGATATACATGTAGGCCTATTGAACAATATCAGTCTTTATACATTTTATAATGTGCTATGTATAAATTGCGAATTAATATATAAATTAATATAAAATTAATGTGCATGTATAAGGCAAGTAGGATGGCAGTTTTAGCCAATTAACTAAAAACTGCAGTGTATTTCTTTATATTAATAATGAGCTAAGGGTGGCCTAAAAGGCAGAAAAGACAAAAAGACAGAACAATTTGGAGTAATTAATTAAAGAGTTGACAGGAAGTTATAGGAGTTAATGTTTGGTTTTTCTGTGTGCATGTTCTTATCATTGATGGTTTGGAGCAGGCGGCGAATGGCATGATAGAGCCGGCAGCTTGTGAAGCGGCCCGGCCGTATGGCATTTTCCAAATACTCGGTTAGTTTTGTGGGGTTCATTATCGAACCCCCATGGTTTTAGCTTGTATTTATATTATTTATTAACATAATAGGCCTATTTGTTTGTGAAATTTCAAGCGTTTTAAATTTTCAAAATAATCCCATTCAATTACACAGTTGACGATGAAAATGCAATGCGACCACCACCTGGTTTGGTGGACTGTCATCCCGGACTGTCATGGAACATGATGGATCATAAAAAAGAGTGATCCTAAAAATGCCTTCCACCTAAATTAATTACAAGACCTCTTCTGCATTGAAGCTGGCTTCCCCTTTTAAAGGGAATTTGTATCTTAGTCTTTTATTTCTTGCATAAAAGTGGAAAATTAAAGTTAACATATTGGCAATACAATTTGCTTCCTCCTCTTAAATTTTGCATTGTAGAAAAAAAATAAAAATGAAAAAGTTCTCCCCTTTTTTAAGTTTTTTTCTGTCAGTGTCGTTTTTAGCTGTGGGCCTACTATGGAGTGCAGCCTGTAGTGTAGAGGTGTATATTAACACTAATGTTCATAAATTAACACTTGGTGTTATATTACAAACACTAATGTTTGTAATATAACACCAAGTGTTAATTTATGAACATTAGTGTTAGAAAAATTAACATTACTGCTCTGATAAACACAATATGGCGTTTTAAATTTTCAAAATAATCCCATTCAATTACACAGTTGACGATGAAAATGCAATGCGACCACCACCTGGTTTGGTGGACTGTCATCCCGGACTGTCATGGAACATGATGGATCATAAAAAGAGTGATCCTAAAATGCCTTCCACCTAAATTAATTACAAGACCTCTTCTGCATTGAAGCTGGCTTCCCCTTTTAAAGGGAATTTGTATCTAGTCTTTTATTTCTTGCATAAAAGTGGAAAATTAAAGTTAACATATTGGCAATACAATTTGCTTCCTCCTCTTAAATTTTGCATTGTAGAAAAAAATAAAAATGAAAAAGTTCTCCCCTTTTTAAAGTTTTTTCTCTGTCGTAGTCGTTTTTAGCTGTGGGCCTACTATGGAGTGCAGCCTGTAGTGTAGAGGTGTATATTAACACTAATGTTCATAAATTAACACTTGGTGTTATATTACAAACACTAATGTTTGTAATATAACACCAAGTGTTAATTTATGAACATTAGTGTTAGAAAAATTAACATTACTGCTCTGATAAACACAATATGGTGTTTAAATATAAACACTTGTTTTTGCAGTGCAGTTTATCCCTTACATACCCTGTGTCTTGAATAGCTATATAGCCCAACCCTGTGGTTAAGAGGCTAGGAAATAATTCCTAATATCTCATACCCTATAGTTTGTATGCCTTTATCTAATCTTGCCCCACATGACAACTTACTATTTAGCCCTTAAACCCAGCAAAGAGTCTGCTCAGTGTAGGAATTTTTTAGCCTTTTTTTTTTTATAAATAGGCCTATGTTTGCAATTGGCTTATAGCCATCACATGCTGACAATGCACATAACTGATTGGTTAATCAAACTAGCAGGTCATGGTCAGGCCTAATCACAAAGTAAACATATCATCTGTAAATAAAACTATGCAACAGGCGACTTACTTCAGAAAAGGTTCAATATAAATTGCATAAAACTAAGTCCATTATCTATAGTTAATTGGTCAAATGTTTATTGACTCTTGTAATAACCCATGTATAGGTAACCTGTATAATATTGGTGTTCATAAAAGCAGGACTATGAGACAAATATCCCTGACCCTGACAAAAACTAGCAAGAGCAAATGGCTGTGTAATTTGTTTACTTTAGTAATAAGGCATCTTGCATACATGTACAATTTTCATTTTATTTTATTTATTTTATTTATTTATTAGACTTTATACTTCGTAGTTTATAGCCAAATTTGTTTCCTGGAGGTGGCTTAATAAAAATTCCTTTAAAAAAGGAATGGGGCGCCCAATGTGAGCTTGGTCGTGATGTATTGAATTTCATGGTGTTTAGATTTGGTATTATTATCTCATGAAACCCGGTAACACCTCATTATAGAAATCAGACCTGTTGATAGGTTGTAAGAGGGGATAGCCTTTTCCAGTCACGAATTGGGCCAGAAAGTTTTGCTACTTTGCAACGCAATAAAAACCCTAAATGCAAAATGAGATCCTGTAGTGTAGGTGGCTTCGAGGTGGCTTAAAAACTAAATGCAAAATGAGGTTTAAAAAAATATTGTTTTTCAGAGTCAAGACACAGGTATCATTATTAAGCCTCATATCACTTATTTATTGTCGAATAAGTGCAGAGTAGGTTAGATATGAATATTAAATGTTAGACCAAAGTAGCTCAAAGTATATGGTCGAATCCAACCAAAAGTGTCCACGGGCCAAAAATAAAAGTCCGAAATAAAAATGTCTCCACAATTGTTTCCTTTTGCCCATTGATTGATGACATATTGGCCTTAAAGGAACCAAAAGTGCCATTACTAATCTTGAAAAATAAATCCAGGACGTGTGATAGTAAATGTGATATCAAAACCCAATGTTACCTACGAATACCACTAGGATGCTTTCACTATCGCAATACTAATCAACCTAAAACAAATGGAATATTCCCGTTAACGCCTTTTTCGTGTAATGTAGACCACAGGGTGTCAGGAAAATGCTAGCTCAACCAGAAAATATTTGTTTTTATTTTTATAACGCGATCAATATGATCTTAGTCAATTTATGCTAGTTTATTTTTGAAAATGAAGTTTAGGTCAGTTTCTGTATTTTATTTATCAAATGAGTATGAATCAATTTACACATTGTATAAGAACGAGTAGGATATATGTTTTCAAGAATATTAGGAATTATACGCATACACCTAACGCTTTATACAATGAAAAGGTGAAGAAACCCGGGTATTCGTAGGTAACATGAGCGATTTAACAATATATATATATTGAGTTTAGAGGTTTAAATTTTGCTATTATGGTAATGAATTAATAAAATGGTAGTTTTAGATCTCTTTCAGATGGTACGTCCAAATGAATAAATGCTATTACCTTAGATCAAAAATTTTGATGCTTTTAGCAAGATTTTGACCACTTCATTTTGATATACAAGTAGTTAATCAGCAATTTTACATAATAAATAATTGTTGAATGAATCCGTATAATGAGTAATAATAGTGTCCTGGGGTACCGCTTAAAGTTTTTGACAATTAATTTCCATTGGTAGGGACACTTCATTACACATGTCATGTATTATGCTGTATTCGTAAGTAACATTTCAGTATTTGTAGGTAGGAATTAGACTTTTGGTGGATATCGCAATCAAAACTTCATTTTATAAAGCACTTTGAATGTATTATTTTCTTTATGTGCGTTTATTGATACTTTAGACCCTATCATGTATTAACAATGTCGGTTCACTGCGGTTGAAAGAGGATTGAAGTAAGAAACAAAGGCACTAAAGTGACTTTAATTTGCTTAATTGGACACAAATCGCTTAAAACCGTTATTGCAGACTTGTGAAGTCCATCTTGGAGTCAGTTACGTCTTGTGGCCTTTCGTTTGAGGGCAACTACAATTAGCTTTATACCAGGGTCCATCACTGTGTTGTCTAGATCATGAGACAATGAGAACAGTCGTTTTTTCCATGGTATTCGTAGGTAACCTTAGCGAAAACGTCAAAAGTTACCTTCGAATAAATCAATTTGGACACAAATTACTCAGAAACCAGAAGGTCGGTAAACATTTAAAATGAAGCACACATGACAGTTGACAAATCCAAGTATTTATCCCCTTCTAATCTTCTTTGAATCTGGTTTTTCTTTCAAATGAGCAGACCGTCGTCGATTTCAGTACATATTTTTCAACAATTAAGCCGTATTCACTTTTTGCATGGTGGGCATGTATGTGAATTCGCAACTTTCATTGACATATGATTTGATAGCAAACATACAGGCCTTCGTTATGTACCAATATGGGCATTGGCATGAATGGCGGTGTTTCACAATACTGTCATGATGTCAAATTGTATTCGTAGGTAACATTCGGTTACCGAAATTTACCTACGAATACTTGCTTTTATTGTTGACATCTCAGAAATATTTAAACGCAGGCTATTGAAACTTGGTAGAAATAAAGAGTGTATTACTCTGCACCTATTGCTTAACTATTGTTTACTATTCTCTCACTTTGTGGAAATGACACAGCTTTTAACATGTATTCGGAGGTAATGCATATTTTTTACCAAACCTACCTTTGTGCCATTTAGAATTTCTGGCAGCTAAACACAACAATAAAGATGTCCGAATGCAATGCATTTCAGTATTGGACATATCAAAGCTTGCATCAATTGCGCATTTATTAGTGATTTCCATTTTTAAAGATATATCTAGTGCTATGAAAAATTGTATTCGTAGGTAATGTAAAAAATACCACTCAAAAATTATCACAAAAATTCATAATTATGTACAAATATATGAAAAATTGAACAGGCAATCTTTGAATACACACCTTTCAGGAAATCAATTTAGATTCATTCCAATGACTTCTTTTCATAACTGATTTAGATGTTTTTAAAAATACTTTAAGAAAATTTTTGAAAAAATGGGTAAAAATAGCATGTTTTGGGGTCTCTGTGTCTAAGTTTTTCACAGAAGGGGGTCTTATTATATATGGCGCGAAGCGTATGATCAAGGCGAATAAACACAATACAAAAACGAATGAGAATTGATTAATACTTTTAAGTTATGGCCCTGAACATGCCGTGTACACTTTTCGTTGGATTCGACCATATGTACTATACACCTGATCCGTGAACTTATCTTTTTTAAAGACAAATTCTTGTTTGTGTAAAAACTGAAGCATCATAATGTGTAAAAGAATATTTGAATATTAACTGTACATCATATATAGCGATTCGTGATACCCAATCATGCTTCAGTTTATGTGGTTTAGGAAGCAGAGAATTTATTTCAATTTTATATACGCCAAAATATTTTCTGAATAATACATACTGCAGTTACTGTCCGTTTCCTATACACAATACACAGTGCTCTCACCATTGACGCGTGACCTCTACAAATGATGTATGTTGGAAGAATGGACACTTGCCTAGTTAACATCACTGTGTGAAAAATAACCAGCCAATATTTAATTTATTCTCCAAACTTCTAGCAAATATATTTCTCTAACATGGCCTAAAATTACAGCTAGGTTAGATGTTCAGAAATGGTCGCACTTTTGTAAAATATGAGTGAGGGCAAGGCATAGCTAGCCAACTCCCCGTGTTAATTGAATGGATATTTGACCGAAAATATGGGTATCGGACCGCTCACTTCTGAAGGATGCCACAAAAAAACGGTACAAGCTACATTTAAATTATTCTATGAAATTCTAGAAAATATAGTTTTGTAACATGTCCTAAATTTTTAGCTAATTTAGGTGTTTGGAGAGGTCGCACTTTTGTGTTTTAGGAAGGATATGTAAACGACAGATAACACCAAAATATGAAGAAATTATTTCCAAACCTTGTTAAGTCAACGCTCATTATGTTGCTCATTTTCAAGAATGCTGGTTTACAAAAAGCACGCCATTGTCTCATTTCGTGAACAAAGGTACACATACCATTGTTTCCTTTCGTTTCCTTTATAATCGGTTACCCAACTGAAGCTATAATACCAGCTTTATTGCGATATCGCACATGTAAAACAGACACTTGTGCACAACCAGAGAAGATCCGATTTAATCAGTTGAGCTGTTTCAATGAGTGTTATCTTGGTTTAATAGCTTTTTAATGGGGTTTAAGTCCTGCAAAGGTCGAGATGAATTCTACTGTAGACATGTCTGCATCATGAAAAATTAACACTGAATTGATGGCGGAAATTTTATGTAAAATTTACGTAGGTCCCCACTAAAGATTACTGTTTCGTCTTTATGGGAATTTAATCTTTTAATATCTGAAAGAACTTTGGGGACCTACGTGGACTACGAATGCAGACCGTCTTACAAGAAAAATGGTAGGCTAGGCTCCCTACCTTGCAGGGCACGTGCATGCACGAAATGAATTGTGTATGTATCATAGGCCCCTCGTATTGTTTGTATGCGCCTGAGAATTCAACAATATTAATAGGCCTAATGGTAGCTCTACACATTAATGTTTTTAAGCAGATAAAATTCCAAAATATGGTACATGATGCAGTCATGTCTACAGTGGAATTCACCACGACCTTTGCAGGACTTAAACCCCATTGAAAGCTATTAAACCAAGATAACACTCATTGAAAACAGCTCAACTGATTAAATCATATCTTGTGTGGGCTTTTGTTTACGAAATGAGACAATACTCTGCTTATTGTTAACCAGCGTTCTTGAAAATGAGAAGCATGGTGGTTTGCAGACTTAACACGGGTTGGAAATAATTTCTTCATATTTTTTGGTGTTATCTGTCGTTTACATATCCTTCCAAAAACACCAAAGTACGAATATTTCCAAACATCTAAATTAGCTAAAAATTTAGGACATGTTACAAAACTATATTTTCTAGAATTGGCCGGTTAATTATTTTTCACACACCGACGTTAACTAGGCAATTATCCATACTTCTAACGTACGCTATTTGTAGAGGTTACGCGTCAATGGTAAGAGCACTGTGTATTGTGTATATAGGAAAATGGACAGTAACTGCAGTATGACGTTTTCTGTCTTTGCTTGTCACGTGGTATGTTGAAGTAATTGAAGTTGTGATATATATAAATTCAAAAATGGCCCCAACAAGTCAGTTGGCCGAGCGGTAAACAGGGTACAGGCGCTGGTAATATGTCGATACTGTATACATGATAGCGGTGCAGCGTGGGTTCGAGCCCCACCTCTGCCGAACTAAATTTCCTTTTTTTTAAATTTCATATTATGTTAGGGAAAAGTGGCTGGGGGAATTTATGTATGACGAAGAGTGGTGTGGGTCGATAGGTTCATCCCCTGCAATGGTGATCCCCAGCCCGACTTGGGTCTTCACTCTTCATTCTAGCTTGTGCGAAGATTTCGTTTTTATAGGCCTATTTGTTTAAAACATCATCACACTCACTCCCACAGCCCACACCCCCACACACAACGCATGCGCATCACAGTATAGACATATGATATCCCTATTATCATTGATTAAATATTTTGAGCTCAAAATATAGAAATATACACTTTGAGCTCATCTTATAATAATAGCTATAACAGGGCCAGGAAAGAACTAGGTCACTTTATTATTACTTGATTCATGTCGTATTTTATTCATAGGCTACATGTCGTATGTATACGGACGTTGAAACTTTAAAAAGTAACAGTCCCCAACGAATTTAGATATGAGCTCTTTGATGTCCACTCCCCAATCAGGGAATTCCCTTTAACAAAGGAGCACCTGCGTAGTACAAGGTACTGCAGCAAGGTTGCACTCGTTCTACTTGATGTGGCTTCATGTATTTATCATGCAGCCTATTATAAATATATCTATTTCATTCAAATACAGGTATGTATTTAATATAAAAACAACATTTGAGGCTTTAGGTATTTTAGTCTCAGCTCAAACCAAAGTAAGAAAGTTTGAATTCTTATGTACCGTAAACGTTCGCCTAATGGCGCACATGGCTCCTTCTGCCTTGGGGTAAATTTCATGTACAAAGAGAGAGCTACCTCCTCTAAAAATCACAACAAGAATTAAGGGTGTGTGCATGCCCTTATTTGCTGGTGGGAATTTTGTGGGAGGGCGCTTTAAGTTTGTGTCTAAAATACATATCAAAGGGGCCCATAGCGCCATTAGGCGAACGTTCTACGGACTTCCATTGACAATACAACAATATTCGTGTTGTAAAGTAGGGTAAAAAGATCTAGGCCTCAAGAAAGAAAGAACAGGAATAAATAAAGAATAATTAAGGACATAAAGAAAGAATTTTGCCCTAATGGATTTTTAGAAAGAGCTGAAGCAAGAAACTGAGTTTCACAATACAATCCTTTTATAGTTCGAAATGTGTGCTGCCGACAGAGTATGCGTCCCTTTGTGTGGTTCAGTTCATGGACCTAAAGACCCGGTTTAACAAGCATGTTAAAATTATGTTACGCCAATCAAACATTTTTAGACCTAATATAGAAACTAGTAGGCCTACATACCACATATTGTTATTGAAAACCTGTAAGGAGAACAGCAACCCTTCACAAAAGAGAAGCTTAATTTTAGTGTGCCCCCCCCCCTCTTTTGTCAAAAAGTTCGGGGAAATAATGCACCCAATCGGGGGAAACTGGGGAATTAGTTATTAAATTTTAAAACAGTCAGAGAATCGAGACCCCTGAACCAGACTTTGAAAACCTGCGTACGTTACTGCCAGGCCCGTACGCAGGGTTTTTTTGGGGGCTGCTGATTTTGAAAAAGTGGACTTTTTTCCAAAGGGGGGCGATTTTGTGAAATGTGGACTTTTCCCCCCAAATTTGGACCTTTTTTGACCAAAAAACCATAAAAAACCTGATTTTTTTGCTCGCTACGCTCGCAAATGCTTCAATTTTGGGACTTTTTGTATACTTTTGCAAATTTGGGGAGGTGCAGTCGCACCCCCGCACCCCCCCTGCGTACGGGCCTGGTTACTGCCAAACACACGCCTTGGTGGTGGGCCTATATTAGGCCTATACATGTAAAACATCATAGATGACTTGGAATAAATGCAGATAAAGCAAATATAATGTAACCTTTACAACAATAAACACCTATACACGCCTAAAATAACTCTAAAAACCCTAACATGGAATTCAAGATTTTTGGTAGTCAATTGAAAAATTCCAACTTATTTGTGTAATTTTAGATACCCTCTATAGAGGGCGATGGAATTCCAGATTTTTTTGGTAAGTCAATTGAAAATTCCAACTTTTTTTTGATAATTTTTAAAAACCCTCTATACCCCTCCATGGAATTCCAGACTTTTTTGCTAGTCAATTGAAAAATTCCAACATTTTATTTGGGTATCTTTAGAAACCCTCTATAGAGGGCAATGGAATTCCAGATTTTTTTTGGTAAGTCAATTGAAAATTCCAACTTTTTTTGACAATTTTTAAAAACCCTCTATACCCTCCATGGATTTCCAGATTTTACATGCACTAAACAGGGCCGGAAATCCAGGTTTCTTCCTCAAGTATGCTTTGGAATTCCAGACATTTTAGAAAAAAACCATTTTGCCCTCTATAGGGGGGGTGCATGTTTTATCTGGAATAGCCCAATAAGCTTGATATAGGCCCTATAAGGGGCTCAGGGAAGTCTTGAATTTGATGAAAATGACAACACGCAGAATCAAGTCTAACTTGAATTTGGATTATTATCCCGGATTATTATCTCTAAATGCATGGTAACAGTATTGCCATTGCTCACATTGTGTATTAGAAGTTTATGCATCCCAAATACAAATGTACATTTTTTAAGGTATCTGACCATTGAGTAGCGTTCTCCGAAAAAGATCAAGATTTATAGATAATCCGATGAAAAAGGTGCATGACATACAATCCGTCAAATGGAATTGATGTTTTGTAATCGCCCAGTCGGAGCCAGACCTATTTCCACATTACTATATAATTATATTGATCAAATTCGTATCTCTAACAGCCTCAAAATATTTTCTAAAAAAATGACATAAAGAAGGTAATTTCAACTCAAATTACTAATTTTCTATTAGGCCGTATACATGTCATATAATGTCATTACTTGGTACCTATAGAGGTTGTGCATATGACGTATCATACCATAAATTATAGCAAACTTCTCAAATGCATTCAACAAAAGCATTATTGCAATTACCGCGACAGTTGGTCTCACACACATGCACTACGATCAAACGGGCGATCAAGTAGGTTAAATGACAACATTTGATTGAATGGACTGCACTGCGCCATGATTACGGCGAAGGGCACCGGTTCAAATCCTTTATTTGGAGCCAAACGAAGCACGCAGGGCCTCCATGGGTCTCTTTTATCCAGTGACCAGTAAAACAAAGTAGGCCTACACATAATCTCCAAATAATGTCGCTATGTATGGCACGCCACGCCGGACATTAAACGCCGAGTTTTAAAAAATAACGTCCAGTTAAAAAAAAAATGACGCCGAAAAAAAATGACGTCGATAATGAAATGATAAAGTCGATGGAATCGAATGGAATGATTCAGATTTGTTTCTAGTTTCTTCGTTTTCCTCATTAGGCGAGGCTGTTGATTTCACATATTGTTGAAATTTGTCGAACGAATTATGGATACGATCTCTGCTACTGAGTATTTATTTGACTCACTCACCGGCAGGTGGGGAGAATAGCAACGGTATAGTATCCTCAGACCAGGGCTCGGACGACCTCTTTGTGTGTTTTGACATCATTGGCGAACTGGTAACGGATGATGATGCTCCCCTGCCGCGTCGACGGGCTTTGGGATTTTTTGTCGTCATCATTGACGTTGTCAGCAGGAAAATAAATATATAATGACGAGAACTTGGATCTGTAAATACAGGTTGAAGAATAAATACAATTATATCTCGTTTATGATGATAATTATCATAGTTGGTCGGAGATTAGTTTTGTGACGTGTTGTTGCTAACCCAGGTTGTCAGAAAACGTTTAAATGTCGGGTTATATAAAGGATATATTAAGAGTATAAAACGTTTTCATAACCTTTAAAAACATTTTTTGATAATCTACTACTCAGCAAACAAAAATGTTTTACAGAAAACGTTTAAATGTCGGGTTATATAAAGGGTATAAAAACGTTTTAATAACATTCCAAAAAGATTCTTGAAAACTTGATACAAAACATTCTAAACAGAATGTTATTTTGGGGTTGAAAAAATATTTTGCGAAAAAAGGTTTGCCCAAAATATTTTCAATAACGTTTTAAAAACGTTTTCATGACCTTTATATAACCCGACATTTAAATGTTATTAAAAGGTTTGGAAAAAAACATTATAAGAACATTTCTGTGTTTGCTGGGTTCAAACATTTTAACATAATGTTATTTAAGTATTAACACAATATTTAAAAAAAATGTTTGCAAAAATAGTTTACTATAACATTTTTTGAAAAACATTATTGTTGTAGTGTGTTTTCATAGCTTTTCATACAAAACGTTTTAAAACGTTATCATGACCTTTATATAACCCGACATTTTAATGTTATTAAAACGTTTTTACCTAAACCAAAAGCCAAAATATGACTTATTTAAAACGTTTTTAAAACGTTTTTGTGTTTGCTGGGAAGCCGCCATCTTTATGTTGAAAATGTACAAATTATAGGTAAAATTGATTTTCTGCTAAAATCTAAACTTCAATATGTTTTTCATATGCTTGTAAAGCTTTTTAAACTCTTCTTGGTGTTTACATTGTTAGGGTACGCCGATAGGTATTAAAGCCGAAGTATACATTAAACACTTTCAACACTAAATTAACACATTTATTAAACGCTCCCAAACACTAAATGATAAACACATAGAATTATTTGGGTATTAAACGTATAGAGTTTTACTGGTAGGAGCTAAATCAGCCAGGAATTCATGTTCTCAAGAACAAAGTTCCAGCCAGGTAGAGAGTAGCTAAGGAGCAGTTATTTGCCACGAAATTTTGTTGGGTGCCCCTGCTAAAACACTCTGTTTATGAACTAAACAATTTTGTACAACTTGCCGATATCTTATTATATGCAGCTTTGCGTCACGAAAGTTACGGAATATACTGAAATCTGATCCCATGTTGAGAATTTACGTTACTTTGGACATTTTATGAAATTGTAGGTCTGTGTGCATTTTATGCAACTTTGCAGAGTTTGCATGCGCTTTTGAATTCTGTACATATTCAGTACATATGCGGCCGGGCAGGGGGGGGTGGACACACGTCTACCCTAAAATAATAATAGAAGAAAAAAATAAGTACTAATTACCTTGTGCATCTTCCTTTTTAGCATGAAAAACACACTGTTTTGGACCAAATTATAGAATGAGATAAAATTGCACAATTTTGTGCGCACAACACTGGCCCATCAAAAGGCAAAGCACACCTATTTGGGGCTAAAATATAGTCTGAAATTTAAAATTTTCACGCGCTTCGCTCGTGATAAAAAAGGCCTAGTAAAGCAGAAACAACGTATACGCTCGTCCCCCGACCTCCCCTAAAATTTTAATGCTTCCGCCCCCACTGTATCAGTAAACCATATTCAGCTGTGTACTTTAATCGAGCTGCAGGCTAGGTAAATGATAATTTAATTAAGTGGATTAACGTTTTAAAAGAAAACCTACCCTTCTAAATACATCCATCTCCTTTTCTGATTAACATTTTTACAGAGCTTATGAAATTGTAGACACCTGTGCAGAGTTTTGATGCGTTTTTCTGATTAACATTTTTAAACACTATATCGTTTAATTTGACTTTTATAGTGAACCAGGTGGCATGTACTTTCACCGAGCGGTAGCTAGGTATAAGAAGAATCGAGTCACATGCACTTTCATCTATAAATATATTGCTATTATTTATGACAGAAAAAAGTCACATCACAAAATAACATGAATAATGAGAATTTGGTGGTATAAACAGCCGTGTGGTAAAATTAATATTATTATTTGCAATATTTTTAATTTTGTAACCAATCATATTATTATAAACAATAACAAGTTGTCCTTGCGATGATATTACGTCAACAATTTTTGTCGTGGTGTACCCCAGGGGTAAATTCTTAGCCCCTTATGTTATGTATAATATAATAAGTAATAATAAATACATCAAGGATGTTCAAATTTATTCTCTCTGTTGATTTTTTTTACACAAGAAATGAAGAGTTTGGTTCTAAAAGGCGCTAACTCCACACTGCAATTAAAAATGTTTAGGTTTCTGTAACACTTTTTAAACGCATGAATGTGTTCATTAACAACTGAAGATATTTAATATCCACTATCTAGAAATTATTGGTATTTTCAGAAACCTCTACTCCTGCATATTACAAAACAATACAAAATAAAATCTAACACTTTCATTCCTTTTTCAAATAATCGCACTCTTAAATTTATGTTATGTTTATACTTACACCAAAGAGATATAAACGGTTTATATACCTGGTTTAAATTTTAAACACTTTTAGATTAAGGTGGTACTACACCCCTGATAAATTTTGTGACTAATTTTGCATTTTTCTCAAAAATAACTACACATTGGTAACAAAAGTTATGTAGGGGTAAGGAATCCATATCCGTTTGTGAAGGTTGTCATTCATCCAGGTATAATCAAATATAAAATTAAATTTTTTCACTGCACTCACGTTTTTGTGAGAGGAGGCAACGGTTTCCCACCTTATCATAGGTGCATCTTCAGGCCGTCTGTTGGTCTGTCGTTAATTGGTCACTGACCAGTGGCGAGATGGTGTTGCCAGTGGTCATGGTGGTCGTAGATTTAGTAGAGCCAAACTTCTTCGGAATCCAATTTCTGAAATTTCAGTGATTCAAAACAAGTGGTTCATTATGTTAAGAAATGAGGTACATTCTAGCGGTACCTCTTTTCTTATCATAAATAACGTACCGCTTGTCTTGATTCACTGAAATTCCAATGTAGTAACAGAATTCCTTGCCCCTATAATATACATAACTTTTGTTACCAGTGTGTTATTATATTTTGAGAAAAATGCAAATATCTTCCTACTATAATTCACCAGAATCTGTTTGTGTGTTTGTGTGTTTGTCTGTCTGTTTGTCTGTCCGCCTCTTTTCTCGGAGACCGGGGGTCCCACGTTCCTCAAACTTGGTGGGTGGGTGCAGCTTGGTATGAGGAAGAACGAGTTTATATTGGTTAGTGGGTCAAGGTCACCCAAGGTCATCCAGGGGTCAAATTAGTAAAACTGTTTTTCTCGGAGACTGGGGGTCGCACGTTCCTCAAACTTGACGGGTGGGTGCGTCTTGACCCGGGAGAACGAGTTTATATTGGTTAGTGGGTCAAGGTCACCCAAGGTCATCCAGGGGTCAAATTAGTAAAAACCGTTTTTCTCGGAGACTGGGGGGTCGCACGTTCCTCAAACTTGACGGTGGGTGCGTCTTGACCCGGGACAGAACAAGTTTGTATTGGTTAGTGGGTCAAGGTCACCAGAGGTCATCTAGGGGTCAAATTAGTAAAAACTGTCATATGGGCATGAAACTTGGTGGATAGGTGCATCTTGACCTAGGACAGAACAAGTTTGTATTGATTACTGGGTCAAGGTCACCCAGGGGTCATCTGAGGTCAAATTAGTAAAAACTGTTTTCCGCCTATTTTCTCGGAGACTAGGGGTCGCACGTTCCTCAAACTTGGTGGGTGGGTGCATCT
This sequence comes from Amphiura filiformis, assembly GCF_039555335.1. Classification (NCBI taxonomy): domain Eukaryota; kingdom Metazoa; phylum Echinodermata; class Ophiuroidea; order Amphilepidida; family Amphiuridae; genus Amphiura; species Amphiura filiformis. Next base: position 14,943,669 of record NC_092645.1, read on the forward strand.
GGACTTCAGACAGGACAAGTTTGTTTCAGTTAGTGGGCCAAGATCACCCAAGGTCATCCAGGGGTCATCTGAGGTCAAATTAGTAAAAACTATCGTATGGGCATGATACTTGGTGGGTACAGTCAACTTTTATAGTCAAATTTTTGGAAGGTCATTTTGGGGTCATCCGGGGTCACCCAGGGGTCATCTGAGGTCAAATTAGTAACAAATGTTGTATGCGCTTGAAACTTGGTGGGTACAGTCAACTTTTAGAGTCAAATTTTTGGAAGTTCATTTTGGGGTCATCCAAGGTCAAATTACTAAAAACTGTCATATGGGCATGAAACGTGGTGGGTACAGTCAACATTTAGAGCCAAATTTTGGAAGGTCATTTCGAGGTCACAAGGGGTCATCTGAGGTCAAATTAGTAAAACTGTCCTATGGGCATAAAACTTGGTGAGTACAGTCACCATCAGCCAGGTAATCGCGACAGCCGAGAACCGCCAAATACGGGTAACCGCCTAGTACTATATAATTCACCAGATTTGTGTGTTTGTGTGTCTGTTTGTCTGTCCGCCTCTTTTCTCGGAGACCGGGGGTCGCACGTTCCTCAAACTTGGTGGGTGGGTGCAGCTTGGTATGAGGAAGAACGAGTTTATATTGGTTAGTGTGTCAAGGTCACCCAAGGTCATCCAGGGGTCAAATTAGTAAAAACTGTTTTTCTCGGAGACTGGGGGTCGCACGTTCCTCAAACTTGACGGGTGGGTGCGTCTTGACCCGGGACAGAACAAGTTTGTATTGGTTAGTGGGTCAAGGTCACCAGAGGTCATCTAGGGGTCAAATTAGTAAAAACTGTCATATGGGCATGAAACTTGGTGGGTATGTGCATCTTGACCTAGAACAGAACAAGTTTGTATTGATTAGTGGGTCAATGTCACCCAGGGGTCATCTGAGGTCAAATTAGTAAAAACTGTTTTCCGTCTATTTTCTCGGAGACTAGGGGTCGCACGTTCCTCAAACTTGGTGGATGGGTGCATCTGGACCTCAGACAGAACAAGTTTGTTTCAGTTAGTGGGCCAAGATCACCGAGGTCATCCAGGGGTCATCTGAGGTCAAATTAGTAAAACTATCGTATGGGCATGAAACCTTTTGGAAGGTCATTTTGGAGTCATCCGGGGTCACCCAGGGGTCATGAGGTCAAATTAGTAAAAAATGTCGTATGCGCATGAAACTTGGTGGGTACAGTCAACTTTTAGAGTCAAATTTTTGGAAGGTCATTTTGGGGTTATCCAAGGTCAAATTACTAAAAACTGTCATATGGGCATGGAAAGTGGTGGGTACAGTCAACATTTAGAGCCAAATTTTGGAAGGTCATTTCGAGGTCACAAGGGGTCATCTGAGGTCAAATTAGTAAAAACTGTCCTATGGGCATAAAACTTGGTGAGTACAGTCACCATCAGCCAGGTAATCGCGACAGCCGAGAACCGCCAAATACGGGTAACCGCCTAGTAGTCACAAATTTATCAAGGGGTGTAGTGCCACCTTAACTCTAAACATTAACAATGTTTAAAACTTAAACATTGTATTTCAGGAATCGTTTATTTTCAAATAATTGCACTCTAAAGTTTATACTTAAACACACCAAAGTGTTAAACACACCTATAAACACTAACGATATAAACACTTCCTTAAACTCAATGTTTAAGTTTGTTAGTGTTTAAAGTTAATCTGAAAGTGTTTACCTTAAACACTAAAAATGTTTAAAATTTAAACATGGTGTTTAAGGAAGCGTTTATATCGTTAGTGTTTATAACGGTTTGAAAGGGTTAAGTATAAACTTTTAGAGTGCGATTATTTGAAAAAGGAGTGAAAGTGTATATGCAGGAGTAGAGATTTCTGAAAATACCAGTAATTAATTTCTAGATAATGTGGATATTAAATATCTTCAGTTGTTAATAAACACATTCCTGTGTTTAAAAAGTGTTACAGAAACCTAAACATTTTTATTTGCAGTACAAAGGCTGCTTTGTGTAAAATCCATTTGAATATATTCCTAAGTAACTTTGCCAATCTAATAACATTGGACAAGAATATATAACAATTTTTTGGTTATCTTAACAAAATAATTGCAAATCTCTTTAACCTTTTTAAGAAGAAAATAATAGATATAAAAGAAAATTGTGTTGTTGTTTTTTGTTCCAAAAGGAGCTATATCCAAAGGCAGCCATTTTTAAACTTTGCATTGAAGAATTTTTAGGGGCAAAATGATGTTGAAAATAGTTATAAAGTAAGCTAGAGTTACTATATATAGGGCCTACATTCCAATCGCTAAATGTGATCTAAACTTAAAAATGTTGAAATATACCAGAAACATGTGACACAAGGCAGCTATTGGATTTAGCGCCTCTAGGAAACAAACTCGTTAGTAAGGTATTTTTAAAGTAAGAAATACGCATCATGAACCAGAACAAACAAACACTGGGGATCAATTTAATGATAAAAGAGGAACCTGAATATAAACATAACAGATGAAAAAGGAAACCGGCAAAATATCATCTACCTAATGAAACACAATATATGCAAAAGCAAAAAGCTAATACAATAATAAAAACGCATAAAATACAGTGATACACAAACAATGCAATATTCCCTTAACACATTACTAAAAAGGCCCAAAATTAGCATGACTATGCTAATGCAGGAAAACAAATCACAGGCGTAGATAACGGGGGCAATATTTTGCCAGGGGATTGGTCCACACAATCACCCCCTCCTAATGTTAACACATTGAAACGTTCAACGCTGTGTTCTTCTGACCAAATTAACCTCATATTTGGTCATTTTAGCCCCAATAGTGCAAATTTATTCCACTTCTGCACCATATTTAATCAATTTAGCTCCAAAATGGCATTTTTTTCGCACGGCTTCGCGCGCATTTGTAGCATAAACTTATTCTGTCGCCATAAGGTGCTGGATTCACTATACCTCAAGAAATATTTTCCAACCTCGTCTCCCCAAATGTCAAAAAGAAATCTATACGCCACTGAAACAAACAGACACAAAATTGAAAGCTATATTGAATACCTAGGTTGAAACAAACACTTACCTCCTGAAAGTGCAGAGAACAAACGATGATGATGTTAGCTGGTAGACAATGCTAGATGATATAATTAGTGCGAAATGATGAAGGTATAAATTGAACCAAAGAATCGATCATAGGTCAAAAGTCGCAGAAAAAAGACGGGGAGTTTTCCCGAGGGCGTTTCACGTGGTTTTTCACCGCGCATGTTATATGAGGACAGGCAAAATTTACGGGGATTTGGCCCCATGGTGTCGCTTCCAGAAAGGTTGTACGGAATATGTGCGGCGGTCAAGGGTCCCTTTTTCAGGCTCTCCGGAAGTTTTGCATCATACTTCCTTGCTTATTTCAAGTGGTGTCCTCAAACTGTGATTGCCCTCCATATCCGGTCCATATCTTCCTGTCTTGCATAACTGTTGTCATATCATTAGTTTCAAGTCCGGTAACTTCCGGTGTATTGTTTTAGAATGTCGACATTCACCAGTTTAGCCCGGCAGTTTAGGTACAGGCTCTGTCTTGGTTCTATAGCAGACCAGCAAACCGTGTCCTTTCCCCCCTGATCTTATCTGATAACTTTTAGAAGGTCACCGTACAGCTCTTTGTTTGTCATGTGCTGTTTCCAGTGGACGTTACGCATTGACCTCAGCAGTCGTCTGGTATAGCAGCCATCCAGCTTATTTGCCAGTTAGGAAAGGACTGAGCTGTCCATGCCTCCCCCATAGAGCAGTAGGCCTACTGGCACTGTTGCTGTTGCTGTGTTAAAATAAGCGTTGCTTGAATCTTGCTGAGAGCGATGACTTCCCGATCTTAGACATCCCATTACAAGCTCTCCAGGCTGCTGCTTTTCGTATTCATTTTTTACATCCTTCTCTGAGCACTGCATCCACGGCCCAAGATACTTGAATTCTGTGACCTCCTCAATCTAGGTTCCACTGGGTGTCTTGATTGCGAGACATGTGTTGTGGTTAAATGCCATGAACTTGGTTTTGCCAGCATTCAGATCTCAGTCCGACTTTTCCTACTGATGTTTCCACCTGGCTGAGTAGCTTGCTAGCTTGATCTAGTTCCTCTGACAGTAATGCTATATCATGATCATCGGCGAAATCAAAGTCAGTGACATTCCCTGGACTAATACGCCTAAGTTTTTCTTCTTTCCAGTTGGAATCCAAGCGCTTTCTTACCCTCTATTGCTGTTCTCAGGGCAGTACAATCCAATACAAATCGAGCCCGGGTATCGAGCAAGAGTGTCGCCCTGCAGTACACCGGTCAGAGAAGTTTGTTTCTCCATCAGGTGAAATCACTTTTGCTCTTGTCTTTGCATACATATTGCCAAAATAACAAGCTGCTCAGGAACTCCATAAGCTTTCAGGATTTTCAGCATTTTCTCTCTGTGGATGGTATCAAAAGCCTTTCGGAAGTCAATGAAGGTAATTATTGCTGGAAGGTTGTTAGCTTTGAGCCCTTCGGTGAGCCTCCGTAGGGCAAGAATATGGCCGACTGTGGTCCTACCAACTCGTTATCGGAATCCGTTTTGGTTGTTTCTCAGGTGTTCATCAAGTTCAGGTATGATCCTGTTGAGTATCATCCTGTTGAAGGTTTTTGCCACTATCGTACTTAAAGCCATATTATAACATTTGCTGAGGAAGACGCCCTCACTGAATTTTTAAAATTCCTTTTTTTACACGATTAAATTGTACTTTATTAAACCAATATACCCTGCAAAAATCAAGACTCTATGTGCTGTAGTTTTGTCAAAATCCGAGATTTTGAATAAAACGCCGGAACCGGCGCTTCATTATTACGATGGAATTATTAGTCGAACGCATTCACGATGTTCATAACACACAGTACGTACACGGCGTGCGGGACGGTGATCTACACAGCAAAGGGTCGTACCACAACATGACCGAAGGAGTGTTACGTATTGGCGACATGTGCGCTGGTAGTAAATTCCAATTTTCTTTGCTTTGCCAATGTTTGCCGTAGTTGTTCGGCTCAAAAATAAAAGAGGATATATCTGACAGTAAAAGCTATCATTTTATGGCAAAGAAATGCTAATCTATTTTGTTTGAAAATGTTATAATATGGCTTTAAGTTGTCATTTCCTGGATGCCAATCCTGGATGATCAATCCCCAGCAAACACAAAACGTTTTCGACATCATTCGCAAAAGGTTATAAAAGGTTGTCAGAAAACGTTTAAATGTCGGGTTATATAAAGGGTATATTAAGAGTATAAAACGTTTTCATAACCATAAAAAATATTTTTTGATAATCTACTGCTCAGCAAACAAAAATGTTTTACAGAAAACGTTTAAATGTCGGGTTATATAAAGGGTATAAAAACGTTTTAATAACATTCCAAAAACATTATTGAAAACTTGATACAAAACATTCTAAACAAAATGTTATTTTGCGGTTGAAAAAATATTTTGTGAAAAATGTTTGCCCAAAATATTTTCAATAACGTTTTAAAAACGTTTTCATGACCTTTATATAACCCGACATTTAAATGTTATTAAAAGGTGTTGAAAAAAACATTTTAAGAACATTTCTGTGTTTACTGGGTTCAAATATTTTAACATAATGTTATTTAAGTATTGACACAATATTTGGCAAAAATGTTTGCAAAAATAGTTTACAATAACATTTTTTGAAAATATTAAAAATATTGTTGAAGTGTGTTTTCATACAAAACGTTTTAAAACGTTATCATGACCTTTATATAACCCGACATTTTAATGTTATTAAAACGTTTTACCTAAACCAAAAGCCAAAATATAACTTATTCAAAACGTTTTTAAAACGTTTTTGTGTTTGCTGGGTCTGTCATTTATGAGTCTAGAACTCTGCCATGCTTACTGTTGGCATGGGCAATTTCCAACTTTATTAACTTGGTGCCAAGATCTTCTTCCTGCACCTGGTTGTATGCATCTGCGAGCATCCTCTTTGCCTGTTAATATACGAGTCGGTGATCTTCGGTTGTGTTTTTCTGATACACCTCGTACGCCTTCTTGATCTTGTCTCTTGCTTCAGCCACTCTTGGGGCGCTTGGGAAGTGTACCCTACGTGCTTTCTTCTTCACTGGCTCAAATTTGGAAAGATTTGAATTTTGGAGCTCCAAAGCATATAATTTAGCTCAATGTTAGTTTACAGACCCCCACATAAATGTTAAAATGTTGAAGCCCCTATTTTGCCCCCAAATCAGTTCTGAGTTCCCAAAGTTCGGCGCTCCGCGCCACCTACCCCTACCAAAATTTAAGTTGAATGCCCCAACCCCCGGGATTTGGCCGGGGGATTTGAATTTGGAGACAAAGATGCTGTGGTCTGCCAAAAATCGATTGCCCCCTCCCCTTTTGACGTGCCAAAAAATCTTTGCCCTCCCCCATTACACACTAAGAGTTTGGAGAATCCGAAATTAAAACCTTAAACTGTCTTATCATATAATGCGAGCGCCTTTTTAGCGCGTAATATATAGAAACGGTGCCCACAATATCTTTGCCAAAAAATCGCTTGCCCCCCTTTCGATCTACTAAAAATCGCTTGACCCCCCCCCTTTCGACATGCCAAAAATGCTTGACCCCCCACCCTTTGGCCTGCCAAAATCTTTTTCCCCATTCATTCATCATTCATATTTATTTGGCAAAAAAACAACACAAAATTGTATAATCAAACGTACATAAATTAACGCAATGAAAAGCTGTACACCAAAAAGAACATAGACACCAAAATGCCGAATTGCAAAGTCTAGCTTCCTGTGTAGACTTAATTCTAATGGGGTCCCCCCTATAATTCACCACCCCGGGGTACACATAATTATCGGCACCACCCCTAACGAAGATACTATAAAGAAGTAGTTACTCGCCAGTTACACTTCAGAGCAAGTCCCAAAAATACTAGTTTAGTAAGATGCTCGGCAGTTGCGGAGTAGCTACTAAAGAAGTAAGTATATAACGCGGATTTGGAGCAAAACCACCTGACCTGACTATAAAATAGTCCTTGATTTAGAAGAACATCAGTGGGGTATCTGCGTGGGAGACCAAGAATTATTTTGCCAGCAGTATTTTGTAAAATATCAAGGGTTTGCAGAAGGGTCTAAACAGCATTTCCCCACACTGAGTCGCAGTAGTCCATGTGAGGTAAAATAAGAGCTTTATATTGGAGATTGAGGGTTTTTTGAGGCAAAACCTTTTTGAGTCTGCGCAGCAGACCATTACGTTTAGAGACAGTTTTACAGATTTTGTTAATTTGCTCATTCCAGTTTAGGGCAAAAAATCTTTGCCCTCCCCATTACACACTAAGAGTTTGGAGAATCCGAAATTAAAACCTTAAACTGTCTTATCATATATAATGCGAGCGCCTTTTTAGGGCGTAATATAGAAACGGTGCCCACAATATCTTTGCCAAAAATCGCTTGCCCCCTTTCGATCTACTAAAATCGCTTGACCCCCTTTCGACATGCCAAAATGCTTGACCCCCCACCCTTTGGCCTGCCAAAAATCTTTTTCCCCCATTCATTCATCATTCATATTTATTTGGCAAAAAAACAACACAAAATTGTATAATCAAACGTACATAAATTAACGCAATGAAAAGCTGTACACCAAAAGAACATAGACACCAAAATGCCGAATTGCAAAGTCTAGCTTCCTGTGTAGACTTAATTCTAATGGGGTCCCCCCTATAATTCCCCACCCCGAGGTACACATAATTATCGGCACCACCCCTAACGAAGATACTATATTAAGTATAGTTACTCGCCAGTTACACTTCAGAGCAAGTCCCAAAAATACTAGTTTAGTAAGATGCTCGGCAGTTGCGGAGTAGCTACTAAAGAAGTAAGTATATAACGCGGATTTGGAGCAAAACCACCTGACCTGACTATAAAATAGTCCTTGATTTAGAAGAACATCAGTGGGGTATCTGCGTGGGAGACCAAGAATTATTTTGCCAGCAGTATTTTGTAACCTATCAAGGGTTTTCAGAAGGGTCTAAACAGCATTTCCCCACACTGAGTCGCAGTAGTCCATGTGAGGTAAAATAAGAGCTTTATACAGGAGATTGAGGTTTTTTTGAGGTAAAACCTTTTTGAGCAGACCATTACGTTTAGAGACAGTTTTACAGATTTTGTTAATTTGCTCATTCCAGTTTAGGCTGGATCCAGCCAAACACCCAGATACTTGAATTTATACACATTTTCAATTAAAACATTATTTATGTGCACCTTCAAATCATCATTTTTTGTTGAGTACATAAAAGCATAGCCTTGGTCTTTTTTACATTGAGGGTGAGATAATTTTTGTTAAGCCACTTAGCAACCTTGATTTCTGTATTCATTCAGTCATTGATGTCGCTGACAGACTTACCCGTAACAAAAATAGCTGTGTCATCAGCATAAGGTGACTTTAGAGTAGTGTCAGTGACAACATTGGCAAGGTTATTAATGTACAGCGTAAAAAGAAGGGGCACGAGGATTGATCCTTGGGGGAAACCAAACCTGATTACTGCTGGACTAGACACATTATCACCTACAGTAACCTGTGTTGACGATCAGAAAGGTAAGATTCAAACCATCTGAGTTCATGGCCATGCACATGCACCAAAACTCTGGAGTTTATGAAGAAGGATTTGTGGTGCATGGTATCGAAAGCCTTCTTCAGATCTAAAAAGATGACGCCCGTATAAAGCCCAGAGTTGAAGTTGTCGAGAGTTGCCCAGAGTTGTCGAGCAAATAATCTGTGACCTCCAGAAGGCAAGTTTGGGTAGAGTGCATGACCCTGAACCCTGATTAATTGGTTTGAAGACAATAGATTTTTTTATCAGAGACATAATTGTAAACTTGGCCATGAACCAATTTTTCAAAAACTTTCATGCAGGAAGGGACCACCGAAATGGGCCTATAATTACTGGTGTCGAGATGATCCCCCTCGATCGATCCTTAAATATGAGGGAGACTCTACTCTTTTTCCAGGCTGAGGGGACAACACCAGAGGAAAGACTGATATTTATGATGTAGGCCAAAAGTCTACACATAGCTGCGCAAAACCAAACTTGAGGAGCTTGGGGCTGATGTTATCCAAGCCATGTAGCCTTTTTACCACTGATATCCTTGAGGAGCTCAAGGACATCGTCCTCATTAATTGTGGTGAAGCAAAATTTCCCTGGTGTTGTCTCCTCATGGGGATGACTGTGGTCCAAATCAGCAGATGTGAAATCCTTCGCCAAATTTTCTCCTATAGTGGAAAAGAAAATATTAAAGGTGTCAGCAATTTGATTACCATCATTAATACAATCACCAACCCTAATACTATTAATGGTATATCAGATTTAGAGCCTGGGAGAACAGATTTTATTGTTTTCCAGAATTTATGTGAGTCTGAGCCAGCATCGTTTATTGACGTTTCAATATACTCATGCTTAATTTATTAATTTATCTCTCTATGTGATGTGAAATTGTAAATAACCACTGATATATATAGGAGTAAAAGTGAAAATAACAAGTGAAAAAAAAGTGGTTGGCTGGATTTATTCTATAACTTTCAGCATGGAGATGGAACATTAAAAAAACCCGTCATTTCGTATATTCAGATGGTCCCTGCAGATTCTTATGCTCTGAAAGGTATATAGACTAACTGTAGATTCCAATAAATTTGGATGTTGGTATCATTTTTATGAATGAAAATGTACCAACATGAATACATTATCTGCACAATCGTTTGGGCATCTTTGACAGACATTCAGACAGGCACCAATGGTGTAGCCAGGGAGGGGGACAGAGGGCGCAGGGTGTAGAGTTCCCTCAGAAAATTTTCAGGGACAACATACAGCACAATTTTTATTTTCAATTAGGCCTAAAAAAAACATGATCATGTTCTAACTATAAATTTATGATGCATAGCTCAATCCTAATTACTAATGTAGCAGTTAGCACTAGTCCTAACTGATAATAAAAGTTAAATTTCATTATACTTCACCCAATTTTTGAAGGCCCAAACTAGAAGTTTAGGGCGTTTTTCACTTGTAGGAAGTCTAATTTCAATTGATGCATCCTATTTCATTTTTATAACCAATAGGCCTAATTAAATAAATAAAAGTCACACAAAAAAGGGAAATTGAGAGCAACATCTGGACACAAAACTCAGATTTTGAATGCTTTATTTTATATTTATAGAATCATTTTGTGATTTCCACTCTAACAAATTACAAACTTTAACTCTAACAAACTTTAACAAATAACAAATTCCACTGTCTATACAACTTTGATTTCAATTATTGAAGGTATAGTGAGCATTTTTAAATGCTCACTACCTTCAATAACTTAAAAGTGACATTAGACTATAGCATAGATAAAAGAAAATCTATTTTGTACTGTGTCTTATAGTCATCATCTTGTGTTTTTTTGTTTTGAAACACCATGAATTTTATCTTTAGCGGTATTTTCTTGTTAAAAACGTTTTGACCTTCCCCTTTTATAAGGAGCAAAAACTTTTTGGAGACCTAAAACTTTTTTTGACCCTCCTCCATTTGCCCAACCTCTCACCAAAGTGTTTATGAACTCTCCCTAAAAACAAATATATTTATAGCCTAAAGGAAGGAAGGAAGGAAGGAAGGAAGGAAGGAAGGAAGGAAGGAAGGAAGGAAGGAAGGAAGGAAGGAAGGGGGATGAACGAACAAACCACGGAACGGAACAAACGAATGAATGAACAGGGCATTATTAATTTCCACAAGCATACAGTCGTGACATCACTTCATGAATATTAATGACCTTGTTAACATGAGGGGTGTATTATAAAAGGGGTATCACCCACGTACCAGCTGATTTTTGATCCAGAAGCTTAAATTTTATCAAGCAACAAGTTGTACGCATTCCAGACTCAGACATACCAATCTCTAGTGTTTTTGGTTTTACAGAAAGAAAGATGGCATCGAGAGAACTCCGTGTTCTTACACTTAATTGCTGGTTTGTTTTAAATATAGCATTACTGTTTTTTTATTTATAAGCTTACAGCACATGTACCTGTAGACTGTAGTACATTGACAATGATTGACTGTCATTCATTGACTATTGTCCTACATTGTAGGGCAGTACAGTAATTATGAGCCCTGGGGGAGGGTAAAATTGGGGGGGGGCAAGATATTTTTGGCGAGTAAGGGGGGGGGGGGGCAATTTTTGACCATCCAAGAGGGGGGGCAAGCAATTTTGCTGCCTTTGGCACACATTCATGAGCCTGAGCTGAGGCGCAAATAAAACGCTCAAAAGGCTTAGCCTGGCCTTAGTAAAAACAGTACGGAAACTCTTTAATATGCAAATTTTACTGCTCGCTGCGCTCACAACATGTATACGGTACCTAGACTGCGGTCTGCGTAACTCAGTAACTCAGTCCTCAATGATAGTCAGTCATTTATCTTTTGGTCATTATAATATATGACTATCATTTGGGGACTGAGTTCTTACGATACATCTTTCGAGGTGCAGTTTCAGACAATAGCTTGGGATTATTGGGGCAGAGGTTATCTGAATCCTTTCATGACCACTGAAGCATAGTCAAGTCTGCCAAGGACACTCGGCATGAATTGAAAGACCATCCATGTCACTCTCGACAAAAGAATGCATGCATGTCAAAGGTCATACGACACCAATTTGGTGTTTGTTATATGCTCTTCGAAATATGTACCTATAAGGTCTATGTCTGATATAGACCAAGGTTTGCAAATTGGGATCCCAAAAATTTGGCATGTGTAAAGCCTACATGTACATGTAAAGAGTATGGGGGGGGGCAAATATTTTTGGCAGGCCGAGAGTGGGGGGGGTGGGGCAAGCGATTTTTTGGCGGGCCGAGAGGGTGGGACAACCGATTTTTGGCAAGCGGTTCGGAAATTTAACCCCGCCCCCGGGCTCATAATTATTGCACAGCCCCTTATTATGGTCATGATGGTGATAAACATGAAATGCCATGCATTCATATGTACATCACATGGGATTCATGACATGTGTAGCTGTAGCCTATCTTATTGCTGTGGCTTTTAATTTTTATGCATGCATTCAATGAATTCAAGTTACACCAAATTTGTGCAAATGATACATTGTATGTGGTGGCATGTCATAAGTTGGGTACAATTTCCATTTACATGGTCAAAAATGACAAAAAATGAATTTTTTGATATGTTGTATATATATTGACAACCTCTAACAATTAACACCACTTTTAACCTTAGCACATGCTTAATTTTTGAGATAATGCTTAATTACTAATTAATTAATACACAGGCGTCTATGTAAATCTCAATTTTCAAATGCATTTTTCTCAAATCGGACCTCAATTACAAAAATGACTGTAAATTTTTTATTTTATGCAAGAATGTCATCAGATTTGGAGGATATGTTCTCAATACATTAATACTTGAAATGAACTATTTTAAATAATTGTACGTATGTTAATTACATTGTGGAGGTCAATGACCTTTTACGAGTAATTAGCTTAGATGGTTATTCTATTGTTGAGGAAATGAATATCAAGAAGAGAAATGTACATTAGCATATTGCTAAAAATACTGAAATTCAACTAGGGTTTCATTAAAAATGAAAAAAGGAACATATAACCCTTTATAGGTGGTATTTACACCCTTGATAAATTTGTGAATATTTTTGCATTTTTCTCAAAAAATAATATCACACTGGTAACAAAAGTTTATGTTATTATAGGGGTAAGGAATCCAGTTACTCCACTGGAATGTCAGTGACTCAAGACAAGCGGTACGTTATTTATGATAAGAAAAGAGGTACCGCTAGAATGTACCTCATTTCTTAACATAATAATGAACCCCTTGTCTTGAATCACTGAAATTTCAGTGAAGTAATTGGATTCCGTGCTCCTATAATATACATATAACTTTTGTTACCAGTGTGTAGTTACTTATTTGAGAAAAATGCAAAATTAGTCACAAAATTTATCACAGGGTGTAGTACCACCTTAAATAGTTAGTAATTGTTTTAGGTGTACAAATTCAACATTCAAAGCTTTCAATACATCATACCCTCACTAGATTTGAAAAAGTAACCAGTAGTTTTGACATGCTGACATGTGAATGTTCACATAGGCCCTATTGCACACTCCGCAAGATCCGCCTGCTCCACATCCGCCTGCTCCTCCACCCCTGGCATTTTTCATTTCAACTGATGTGATCTTTTTACTGAATAATATATAATTATATGCTTCAGTAGACTGAAAGAGTATAAAATTAGGCTTAAAAGGAGGTATCAACCACTGCTGTAGGATATGGGGTTACGGAAAGCCAATCAAATTTGTATCGCAATTTTCAGAAAATCCCTCCACCCTTTTTGCATACCCAACTTATGACATGCGACCATGTACCCTTGCTCGAGAAGTCTAGTCTAGCCAAGAATTTGCTCACCGATAGCTTCACATTCTAGGCTAAATGCATTCAAAATCTAGTCGGATTCGCTGAAGCATGACGGCGTGTAAAACAATGGAAGTTCAGAAGTAAACACAGCCGATCATGACAGGCAATCGCATCAAAAAAGTTGCCAACATTACACTTCAGCAAAATTTTAGACTGTCCAAAATAGGCAAATCTTGCTCAAAAGATACAGTTGACTCATCGAAATAACTTTCATTCAAATTTTAAAATTAACAGAATAAATAACCTCCGGTGCAAAAAACTGCACCGCTTTCCGACCGAAAAACGATAGCAACGTACTCTAGCATCGAATGTGTAACTATCGTGTGAAAATTCAAGAGCTCTAGAGTTATTGAGTAATACAACCCTTGGCCAATGTTGGCACAGATTCGATCTGTGTAGATCATTGTCATTTTTGGCTGGTGTAATAATTCCCCCAGGATTACACACTAACACAGGATCAGAATTTTGGTGAGAATTGATTCAAGCAAAACCAAAGATTCTTGTAAACAGATTTGCGAGAATCAATTGATTCTCGCAAACATGCAAACTTTTGTACATGGTCATTTTCACAGTAAAGGGTGTAACTTTGGATTTTTAACATTTTAATCCGTAGTGTTCTAATAAAGCCACAGAATTCCATGATTTTTGGCCACATAAGTCATCTAGTTAGCAGCTACCTTGGGTAGCATAATCAGCTTTGGGAGTTACTGCGCTCAGTTTTAGCAGGCTTAAATGTACTTAATATTGCCATTTTGAAAAACTATAAAAAACAGTAACATTTTTGTAAAACCCTGTGTTTTCTTCAGTTAGTTCATGGATAATTTTTCTTATCCTGAAAGTACAGTCATATGTTCAGTAAACACTGCCACATTAGATTTAATTGTGAACAGCCCTGTATTTTTGAGAACCGGACTTCGATATTTGTCGCTTCGAGGTTTCATTTTCCGCTAACAATTGTTAACCAACTTTGTGGGTGTAGCTTTGGTTCATAATTCTTGGTTATTTCTTCACTTCTTCTTGATTCATAACAGTTGTTATCTTAACTTGAAATGGGTAACAAAATTAGTCGATTTGCAAGCTTTTAAAATTTTTATAAAATCTTGACTTCAAATGGCCGTTGTTCCGCCAACTTTTTTGAAGCCTCCGAAACAAACTGTTCAGCAAGCTTGTGCAAATATAAATAAAAGAGCTCATCCAATCTATTTATCAAAATGTAGCAAAGTAGATCCTCAAGTCACATGTTTTTAAATCGTGGAGATACATATCACCGTTTGAAAATGGGACCCAATACAAACTTTCTGTTAACAATTGAAGCCTCCGAAACAAATGAAGCCTCCGAAACAACAATAAGATTAATTATCATCTATGCATATCTAAATTGGTGTGTTTCATACTGATATCTGCATTGTAATTATTAGTTACTTGATATGTGCAGAATGTCATAAATTTAAAAAATTTTTGACATTATGGTTAATGTTTAAAAAATATACTGATACTCAAAAAAGCCTGTTTCGGAGGCTTCACATGCAAAAAACACCATACTTAAAACGAATGGGTGAAAAAATTAACATGTGATAAATCTACAATATCTGCCGCATAGAATCATTGATTCAATACACACAAGAAAATAACAGCTTAGATGATCTCAACACTGTTGTTTTAAAAAAAACTACTTCTGCAATGTTTAACAATTGTTAACATGAAGCCAAAAAAACAAAAAAAATGACTTGCTGTGATAATTTAATTTTTGTCACAACTGAAATTCAATACTTAGAAGCAAAGCATGAAAATAGGTAATTGTGATATTTTTTACCTATTTTTTTATGTCAACTTGTAGTAGTTAGCCAAATATTTTACTTTTATGATCACCTGTGTTGTTAACTGAAGCCTCCGAAACACAAATCGCTTGAATTGCCAATTCTAAAAAATAACTCCAATTTCTGTGAAACTTGGCTGGGAGGTTCCTTTCATGAAGTAGTATTTGTAGTTTTTGTACATGAAGTTAGACATTCAAATTATTTTAGGAACCCAATTAAAACTTTAAAAAATATGTTTAAGGTTTGGAAATTTCCATTGTAAATGACACTTGATGTTAAAAATTTTCAAAACTGCAATTACAAACATAGCAAAACATGGTATAAAATTTAACTTATATCTGTTGACTTACTTTGGAATGGGATTTCACATGTATTCCAGCTTTCATGTCATAATTTTCTGAGGTTATGTAAAATACATTTTTTCTTACATTTTAACCAAAATGTTATGGAAATGTCAATTTTTTTATTAGAAATCAAAAGCACGAGTTACCGAAAGATGCATTTTTTTATATATTTTCAAAATGTTGGCAATTTAATTGATGCCACTTATTATTTTCCTTCTACTAGTAGTGCCTTGAGTAAAAATAAGAAATTAATATACAAAACACTATCCATCACATAATAATGACCCATTTAAAACTGTAGCACGAAAGTTACCAGTAGCACGAAGTTACCGATGTAGCAGGAGTTACCATAGCCCACTTCCCCCTGTACCAGCAAAGGTAATGCAAAATCTACCACTTGGCAGCAATAGAGGATCTCCCAACTACATGAATATGCATTAATATGTGACCATGATATTGGTAACAGCTTTCTAGCAGCAGTGTAGCCAGTGTGGGGGAAGGGGCAGCCTGCCCCATGACAAACTAGAATTATGCAGTTCGTAATTAAGGTGCCTATACACACACACACAAAAGTGTGTAAATAACAAAGGTTTGTAAATAAAAAATAATATGCAATATGCAAATAAGCTCATTAATATTCATAAATATGCAAATAACATGACACAAAATTATACAGCACATCAGGCCACCATATCCAACCAAACCAAGTTTGAAGTTGATTGGTTATTGTGTTTATAATGCTGCAAAGTGGATTAATGAAAATGTAGGCAAAATTTGTAAATAAGCTCATTAATATTCATAAATATGCAAATAACATAACACAAAACTACACAGCACATCAATACAAACTTTCCGTTAACAATTGAAGCCTCCGAAACAAATGAAGCCTCCGAAACAACAATAAGATTAATTATCATCTATGCATCTATCTAAATTGGTGTGTTTCATAGTATTTGTACATGAAGTTAGACATTCAAATTATTTTAGGAACCCAAATAAAAAAAAAAAAATATGTTTAAGGTTTGGAAATTTCCATTGTAAATGACACTTGATGTTAAAAATTTTCAATTTAACCAAATTGGAGATGTGTGGATTCAATGGCGCAGCCAGGGGGGGCAAAGGCCACCATGTGAGAAGTGTCTTACCCCCCCTTGCCCCGCCTGAAGCCTGTGAGATGCTGGCCGCCCTGATATTTAAGATTTTAGGCCCTTATGCTCCCCTTGAAAATTGCCTTGCCCCTCCTTCCCCCTTCTGAAAAAGTGCTGGCTACACCACTAGGTCTTAGAGAACGGATAGGATGGCATGTTCAAAAAGGGTTCTTTGGAACTGCAAATTTGATGGTCAAAATCAAGGCCCCCCACGACAAGTAGTTTTCTGGTTGAAAATCTCAGGGTAACCATTATGAGTAATTAATTAAAGGGTACCGTATTTAAAAAAAGAGCTAAAACTGAACATATCAAAATCAAAGATAAAGGTTGTTCATTTCAGTGCTCTGTTTTGGAAAAAATCACCAAACTGATTATATCACTATATTAATTTGAACCATTACTCATAGGCCTACATGTATGTGTATACTGGTACCATATGAATTATGTCAAATTTATTATTAAATTTGTAATATATTATTATGTTTTTAATAACGTATAGGGGCCTGGCCGTTGTCAGCAAGAATAGAGAAGAACGTATGCGTCACATTGCAAAGGAACTGTCTAAAGGACGATATGACATTGTTGCCCTGCAGGAGGTAAGCAGAGTAATAATAATAATATGTATTGCATTCTATTTCTACCTAATGTATAAGGTACATTTCCAGAAAAATACTAGGGTAGCCTACATACGGTACAAATTTTTTTTTGGGAATTAAAAAAATATTATCCTGTTTTGCCAAATGAAACATACAACATAGCTAAATTACTCAAGATTTTGAATGCTTATAGTTCAATAAATTTCTGTTTACATGCACTACAATTGTGCAAATCATGTTAAAGTTGTCATATTTGGCAGATGAATAGTACTTATAGTGCTAATCAATCTAGACTATATGGAGGCATTTTAAAAGTACCCTCATTCTAGTAGAAAAGTTCATGAACTTTGCACAGTTCAAAATTACTCAGACCTGTTCAAAATTTACACAATCATCATCCTCTGGTAATAAGGATTCAGAAAAAGTATACTTTTGCCTAGATCTATGATGTACGGGCAAAAGAGTAACATGATATCATAGGTCCAATTTTTTCCCCACTGGGGCAAAAATGAAACTTGCTCTGATTTTGATGAAACTACTTGTCTTGTTGCAAGAAATCAGAAAAAGAATATAGTTTTAACTATCCTGGGTGCTTTCTTACCTTAACCCAGGTAACACAACAACAATTTGTCACGGTCAAATTGATTCAATGCGACTCAATGGGTATTGTCAATTTTGATGTATTACTGAGGTTACAACGAAAAACATCCTACATATAATGAAAGACAAAGATAAGAAGACTAGTTTGCGTCTGACGTCACTGTCAATCAAATTCTCTACGATCCTTGATTGGCTAATAGCGCGTATAAGGAAGGTCGATTCATCTGGCTGGTGCCGATCGGAGAAAAGGAATAGCAGTGAATGGCGAAAAATACGTACTCTTACAAGGCAAAAAGCAACTTTTCTAGGCATTGTGGATATGGTGCCTTCGCCAAAAAAAGTTTCCTGCTATTAAGACCTAACTTTTGAGATGGTTTGTATGTTAAAAGGTGCAAAATTAACAATAAGGCGCCCGGTTTTACCGCCGTGTTCAGCAACTCATATCATCACGACACTTGTAAACAAACCGTGCTCGGAGTTTGATTAACAGATGACATCAGACGCAAACTAGTCTTTTTATCTTTGTCTATCATTATAGTACAAACTATTATTTTTCTGATTTATCATGGAAGACCAATAATTTGGGACCATTTTCAACAAAATCTGAGCATTTTTCAATTTTGCTCCCTGTGGTGCCCAAAATTAGACCTACATGTATGATGTCACAATGTTACCTTTTTGCTCATAACTCCATAACTGGACATTGTGGATTGTCTGAGGGGGAAGAGACCCATAAGAAGTTGAAATAATTGTTTCAATATTTTGTATCAATGCAGGTATGGTTAGCCAAAGATTATGAGATGATACAAGAAATGACCAAAGATGTACTGCCATATTCTCATTACTTCCATAGGTATGTAACTACTTCACATTGAAAGGTGAATTCTTTCGTCATCATAATAATAAAATATCAAATATATGCAGGCTGCATAGCTGGGATGGTATACATGTAGATGAGGTGACCTATGATGTCACATGTTTACATTCAGACCGCCCTCTGTTGTTTCAAGGCAGGCAAAATAACACAGAAGTGTCTATGACAGACCACATAAATCTCTTTAAAACTCAACTTTTAAAAACCTTTGAAGTTTTGTGTGATATTATGTATATAGCTTGATGCATTTATAAACAAGATTGATACCATTTTTGTATTATTTGCTTTGAAACCAAAGTTAATGAATAAAAATCAACTTCTTCCATGTAAACTATAGTGTTTTTTGCCTGACAGTTTTGATCACAGACCAACAGAGGGCGTATCAAATGTAAACACATGTCACCTCATCTATACAGATATAATTTAACTGTCTTTGAGTGTGAGGTCGAAATATAATCACAAGGTGAAAGATGTATTGTTCCGCTCCACGAGCTGGAACAGCAAGTGGAATGGAACACAGCTTTGACCTAATGTCCCTTTTCCTGAATTTGTTATGATTAGGTGTGTATTCCATATACATGTAGCTTTCAAAAGTTATGTACCGTATTTGTTCCAAAATCCACCACAGCTGATATTGAGAGACATAAAAAATAAATGTATTTAATAAACTTCTTCACCTTTAACGCAGTGAAAATATGTGTGCATATTCTAGAGCATTCTTGTTAAAAAGCTCATCCAACAGTTTGATAAAACATTTAAGTAAAAATAAAACCCAAAAAATCCCCTGCATTTGGTTCTCATCTTTGGAAGGGCTTTGAGACAACCTCTTAAATTAAGATGGTCTTTTTGAAACCACACCCAGGATCAGGATGCAATATGTATACATTCTAATAACATCTGGGTATTCATTCACTCAGGTTCAGGTGGGGCGGAGGGGAGCAATACCAAGTGCTGCTGTTTGCACTTAAATTTTGAAACATATAAAGTAAAAGTGATGCACAAGAGGAATGGTATGGGTGCTATAAAGGAGATCCCTACTTCCCAAGGCTTTGGATGTTCCATTTCCATCCCATGTGCATGATTTTTATTGGAAGGGGAAAATGACCAAACCTTTTGTTTTGTACTATACTACTATTAGCCTTAACTCATAAAGAACCCCACGGAAGTATAAATGCAATTATTGGCTTACTTGACTCATTTCTCAATAAATTAATATTAATATTATTAAGAAGTACACTGCAGTTTTTTAGTTAAATGGCTAAAACTGGAAAATGTTGACTTCCACCACCCCACTCACCTTAAAGCTATAATGCACAAATTTGGCCTGTTATCATTGTTGGGGTAGGACCTTTACCTACATAGAAGCTTTCAAAAGTTCTGTATAGGGACATTGTAAGTGGGAAAAAACAGATTAACAAGTTTCTGTTTGACAGCTCCATACAGTGAAAGATAATTAAAAAAATCGGGGTGGGTATTCGCACAGGTTAAGGCGAGCATTGTTATTTTATGTGGTATACCTTTATGTCAATTCCATATCACCTTGAATGGTTGATCAGTCATGATCAAGGAAACTCTTGTTTATCTTAAATGCACTTTGAAAGCTAGGAAAACATTTTGATGTGAGGCAAGGTTCAATGTGTGTTACATCTATAGAGGCCAGGCATAGAGGGTAGATGATGTTATTATTTTTAAAATTGACTTGACCAGACAAACAGTGAATTTTGGTCCTGAAGGGTCCATAAATTATGCACTCCTAAAAATTTCACAAAAGTAACAGCCATTACAATACTGCTACATTTTAACACAGAAAGAACAGAAAGAAAGGTGGTTTATGTACTCCCGCGTTGAAATGTCTTTCCGCTGTAACAATTGTTGAATTTTTAGTAAATAATACTAACTTGAAACCTATTTATTTACTTCAATACTTATAATCAGTTTTAATCAATTTTTCAACATGAAAACATTGCTGGAAAATAACGAAACAAACTTTCTTATGGTCTCATGAAAAACCTGTACAAAATCCCCATAGGAAAAGTGGCGGCCCTGTGCTTAATTAGCTAATTATGACATCAGTCCTTGACGACCACCATAACAACAGATGACGCCCGGGGTATTTGAACTCTTTTTTAAAACATGTGATGCATAACAAATGATCAATGTTATTAATTGGGATACTAGAGGAATAAAGGTATCCCCCGATTACAACGGATTAGTAATTGTTATGCGAATATGTAATTATTTGCCACGATCCAAACGAGATAACTTCCATACAGTTAATATCATGCAGCCTCACTACAGGGATTTCCTATCTAGCAGTTCATTATAGTTTAATTTCGACTTCCAAAATTGTTCAGTTTTAACATCAGATCAGGCTCAAAATGCCAAAAATTACCTATCACCAGAAGGTAATGATAGAAGCATATCATAGTGAAGGAAAATCTAACCGTGTGAAATTACATGATTATTGAATATTGACGAGGGATCTGTTCGATATAATTTGAGAAAAAAGGAGATTCATGGCTCAATGGACAATCGCCCGAAATCTGGACGGCCGAAAAAAACAACAACACCAAGATTATAATAACAACTGAACCCAAATAGCATTTGTATCAAACATTGTTGATGATAACCAGCAGTGCAGTCGGGATAACTGCAAGTCGATCATGATAACTTTTTGATAGCAACAGGGTATTGACATCATAATGAGCCTCATTAAACAGCGCAGCCACTTTTTTTAATGGAATTTTACTGTGTAATTTACCGAAAAACAAGGATATTTTTTCTTTATTTATTTTTGTAATAAATGATGGTTCCAGGTTCCTGCAATTATGACTATTATTGATTAAAGGGTTTATATTTCAGTGACAGTTAGGTTTGATACGTTTTCCATTTGTAGTATCATTACAATTTAACATTTTCTGCGGTTATAAGGGGTGCGGAAAGACATTTCAACACAGGAGTATATGCATTTTGAAACCCTAGTCACCCAATTTTGCCCAGCATTGGTGACAAGTAAGATATATATAATATATAGGGGCAAGGACTACAACTACTGTACTGTAAATTTTATTTCAGCACAGACAACAGTTGTGGAGTTACAGTCAAAAATGAGGGAAAACAAGTATTTGATCAATAAATCAATAACTACTTGCCTTGAGTTGCTGAATTTTCAGTGCAGTAGTTGTAGTCCTTGCCCCTATAATATACATATCTTACTTGTTACCAATGCGCTATCATTTTTGAGAAAAATGCAAAAATAGCCACAAAATTGGCCAGGGGTGTAGTACCCCCTTAACAACACAGCAGTACATGTATTTTCAAAGAAAAAACCCAAATTTACAGCAATCAATGGTTATTACAAGCATTGTTGCAGGTAAAATTAGCCATTATCTTTGCGCTAAATTCAAATTAATACAATTTACTGCAATTCTAAATTTTGGGGTGGGGTCTTGGGTAAGGGTCAATGGGCAGGCAAGGGTGGGTGGGTGGGGTCTTGGGCAGGGGTTTAGGTGTACCACCACACTTGAGCATGGATTGTCTGAGGGGGAAGAGACCCATAAGAAGTTGAAATAATTGTTCAAATTGAACCCATTTGTTGCACTTTTTTGACAAAATGTCGGTTGACTACTCAGATATACTCTGATCAGCTCGTAATCGGCGGGACTCATGACATCGTGGATTGATATAGAATGGCGTACACACAACTGAGCAGCAACTACGCAAACTGCGCTTTGCGTATTGCATGAATGATGCGTGCTTTTGTTAATTTACGTGTGCGTAAGTTAACTTTATTGACTCTCGCAGTAACAAAAACTGAATAATTCCCGCCTATAGGTAAGTGGAGTTCTTTTTGGGGGGGATTTTAAGGCATCCTTCCCCTTGCTCCCTTACTACAAGGCTTGTATAATTTCACTAATATTGATCCCCTCCTTCGTTATTTTGCAGTGGCATGGTAGGTGGTGGCATCTGTGTGCTCTCCAAAGGACCAATTATAGATACATTCTACTATCCATTCAGATTGAATGGCTACTGTCATAGAATACTACAAGGTGATTGGTATGCTGGCAAGATGATTGGCATGTGTGCTATACAACATCAGGGAATCACTATCAATGTCTACACTACACATGTAAGTCATCTAATCCAATCTAATCTAATCTAATCTAATCTAATTTGACTGGTATGCTGGCAAGATGATTGGCATGTGTGCTATACAACATCAGGGAATCACTATCAATGTCTACACTACACATGTAAGTCATCTAATCCAATCTAATCTAATCTAATCTAATCTAATTTGACTGGTATGCTGGCAAGATGATTGGCATGTGTGCTATACAACATCAGGGAATCACTATCAATGTCTACACTACACATGTAAGTCATCTAATCCAATCTAATCTAATCTAATCTAATCTAATTTGACTGGTATGCTGGCAAGATGATTGGCATGTGTGCTATACAACATCAGGGAATCACTATCAATGTCTACACTACACATGTAAGTCATCTAATCCAATCTAATCTAATCTAATCTAATCTAATTTGACTGGTATGCTGGCAAGATGATTGGCATGTGTGCTATACAACATCAGGGAATCACTATCAATGTCTACACTACACATGTAAGTCATCTAATCCAATCTAATCTAATCTAATCTAATCTAATTTGACTGGTATGCTGGCAAGATGATTGGCATGTGTGCTATACAACATCAGGGAATCACTATCAATGTCTACACTACACATGTAAGTCATCTAATCCAATCTAATCTAATCTAATCTAATCTAATTTGACTGGTATGCTGGCAAGATGATTGGCATGTGTGCTATACAACATCAGGGAATCACTATCAATGTCTACACTACACATGTAAGTTACAATCTAATCTAATCTAATCTAATCTAATCTAATTTGACTGGTATGCTGGCAAGATGATTGGCATGTGTGCTATACAACATCAGGGAATCACTATCAATGTCTACACTACACATGTAAGTTACAATCTAATCTAATCTAATCTAATCTAATCTAATTTGACTGGTATGCTGGCAAGATGATTGGCATGTGTGCTATACAACATCAGGGAATCACTATCAATGTCTACACTACACATGTAAGTTACAATCTAATCCAATCTAATCTAATCTAATCTAATTTGACTGGTATGCTGGCAAGATGATTGGCATGTGTGCTATACAACATCAGGGAATCACTATCAATGTCTACACTACACATGTAAGTTACAATCTAATCTAATCTAATCTAATCTAATCTAATTTGACTGGTATGCTGGCAAGATGATTGGCATGTGTGCTATACAACATCAGGGAATCACTATCAATGTCTACACTACACATGTAAGTTACAATCTAATCCAATCTAATCTAATCTAATCTAATTTGACTGGTATGCTGGCAAGATGATTGGCATGTGTGCTATACAACATCAGGGAATCACTATCAATGTCTACACTACACATGTAAGTTCCAATCTAATCTAATCTAATCTAATCTAATCTAATTTGACTGGTATGCTGGCAAGATGATTGGCATGTGTGCTATACAACATCAGGGAATCACTATCAATGTCTACACTACACATGTAAGTTACAATCTAATCTAATCTAATCTAATCTAATCTAATTTGACTGGTATGCTGGCAAGATGATTGGCATGTGTGCTATACAACATCAGCGAATCACTATCAATGTCTACACTACACATGTAAGTCATCTAATCCAATCTAATCTAATCTAATCTAATCTAATCTAATCTAATTTGACTGGTATGCTGGCAAGATGATTGCATAAGTGTGTTATACAACATCAGGGAATCACTATCAATGTCTACACTACACATGTAAGTTCCAATCTAATCCAATCTAATCTAATCTAATCTAATCTACCGTATTCATTCTAATAAGCGCCCAGGGCGCTTAACAAAGTCATTTTGGGTGGGCGCTTATTTATTATATGGTTTACCTAATTTTTTCGTAAGGGGCGTTTATTAGAGACAAATTTATGTATGTTATGAAAGGGTCCCGAGACGTTCTGGTAGCTTTGCTGATGCAGAAAATGTATTGCAAGCTCACCAGTGTTGTAGGTCTCGAGACCAGGTCTCGGTCTCGAGACCATCTCGAGACCTGATTTTGCAGGTCTCGGTCTCGGATGTCAAGGTCTCGGTCTCGGTCTGGTCTCGGTCTCGGTCTCGGACATCAAAAGTCTCGGTCTCGGATGATTTTATGTTCGAGACCTGTCGAGACCTGAAGAAAAAATATAATTTTCTGTTGTTCTTTATAACTTATTTTGTACCAAAATTTCATTGAATGTTGAAAATAATCATTGTATTGAAATACACTCAACTTGAATATGTAGGCCCTACTGTTCATGTTCATAGGCCTTCTGCCAATTTTTTTAAATTTTTGACTGCATATTAAATACAAATAGTTTAAATTATTGGAGAGTAATCGTGCGTAAAATTGGCAAAAACATGTTTGCCCTAAAATAATAATATTATCATTTCCTGTTTTAGGGTGTCCAAATTGAAAACAGCGCGTCCAAATGACACCTGGACACTGACAGTGGACACTCCTCTGGCTAATGCCTTGAATGCAAAACAGTTTGTCACTTTCGTTGTTGCTTTTAGTGATTTAAAATAAAATCTACTATAGGTTCAACTTCAGATTGAATCAGAGAATGTCTGGGGCTGATTTCTACGTGGAAGTTGAGTTTCATAAAGAGTAAACATAATTGTTAAGAATAAAGATACAGAAATCATATGATAATAACATGTATGATGAGTTAACAATAAATGGACCAATAAAGTGGTCATGTTCAGGATCAGATGCGAGCTTCCGATATCAGTTCATGATTAAACAAAGGTCTCGGTCTCGGTCTCGGAACTTAGAGGTCTCGGTCTCGGAAGGGATGGTCTTGGTCTCGGAAGGTTTGGTCTCGGTCTCGGTCTCGGTCTCGGATGGGCAGGTCTCGGTCTCGGTCTCGGACATAGAGGTCTTGACTACAACACTGAAGCTCACACAAGACTTCTAATCCCCCATCCATTTCACTATCAACGTCTATCCGTCACTTCAACATTAATGGTACCCTTAAGCAAATTGAAAATACCCTGGATGGGCGCTTATTGGGGCATGGGCGCTTATTGGAACAAATACGGTAATATGATTGGTATGCTGGCAAGATGATTGGCATAATGTACAACATCAAGGAATCGCTATCAATGTCTACACTACACATGTAAGTTCTAATTTAAGAACTGGAGGAAGACACTTGTAACGGTGGTGTTTGTGACGTTATTAGCGGCCGCAATTGTGTTTTTGGGTGCAATTTTGTTTTTTTAAACAAAAATGCATTGCTAGCTGTTAATAAGCCCAATCGCCATTGTGACTTCCGGTTTTTGAGAGCACTTTTAGGACACTTTGACCTCTGACATTTCGGGAAAATTACTCTAATTATTATTTATTTTTTATTATTCTAATAATGTTACAATTAAAATATTTAGATAATTAATTTATATAATAAATATATTTTTTGGATTTGTTTTTATTCAAGTAAAACTTTTTGATTATATTTTGTATGTACAAAAACAATTTTCATGAAAGGTCAAAGGACAAAGTGTCCTAAAAATGCAAAAACTGTCCCACAATGCATTGCAAACTTCTAATGCCGATTTGGCTTATTCAATCAAAGCAAAAGTAATTAAAATGTAAAACTTTATCCAGCCTGGAAAATAAAAAAGATTTATTTTTATTTTTAAGTAGCGGTATTTTTCAGGTTCCAACCTTGAGTAATCAAGTAATTGAAAAAACAATTTTGTAAAAAAAAATCGTCACATTTTTTTGTGCTTTTTTTCGTGAAATCACATTTTTTTTTTGATGTGTTTTTTGGCCTCCTGAATTGCACTTTTCATCCTGTGCTTATTCTCATCTAATCTAATGTAATAAAAATGTAAGCACTAGACAGTAAGCTTTAAAATAACCAAAAATTATATAAATAGCATCAATACTTTTCAAGATTTGGATAATTTTGTAAATAATACCTTGATATTTTTGTCCAATTAGTTTCCTGCCTTACACAGGATTGAATAGGATTGTCATATTATAGTTCAACTGTTAATGATTGATATTTTATCTTGCGATGTTATGACAAAATGTTGAGAGGGGGACTTATTTCTTGTGATGTTTTTAGTATATTTTTGTCCTGTTCATTTGTGTCCTGCTCTAGCTCCTTCAGTTGCATGCATCTAGGCTCCATTGTAATGGGTGGACCCATCATCTGACGAACCGTTACCACATCGCCTAGCAAGCTTATGGACTCTGAGTTTGTACAACATACATCAGCAGGCAGTTATATATGCGATGTCCCTCAAGGCTCGATATTGGGACCTCAACTACTTATGCATTATAATTATGTCATGTTTATTTCTCCTTCAGCTCCATGCACTGTATGGTCCATCGTTGGACCCATCATTAGATGAACCATTACCACATCGCCTAGTACAAGCTTTTGAACTCAGTGAGTTTGTACAACATACTTCAGCAGGTAGTGACTTAGTGCTAGTAATGGGTGATCTCAATACAGAGCCGCAAAGTTTAGCAGGCAGAATTATTAAGAGTAATGGTGGATTGACAGATGCTTGGGAGGTCAGAGAAAACAAAGATGATGTAAGTAAAAAGATGCGGTGTCCCTCAAGGTTCCATATCGGGCCTTTTTTGTTTATACTTTATATAAATGATATTGTTAGTAATGGGTGATCTCAAAACAGAGCCGCAGAGTTTAGCAGGCAGAAATTTTAAAGAGTACTGGTGGATTGACTGAAGCTTGGAAAGTCGGGGGAACACAAAGATGATGTCAGTAAAAAGATGTGGTGTCCCTCGGGGTTCAATATCAGGACCTTTATAGTTTATATTTTATATAAATGCTATTGTTAGTAATGGGTGATCACAATACAGAGCCTCAAAGTTTGGTAGGCAGAATTATTAAAGAGTAATGGTGGATTGACTGAAGCATGGAAAGTCGGGGGAACACAAAGATGATGTCAGTAAAAAGATGTGGTGTCCTCGGGGTTCAATATCAGGACCTTTATAGTTTGTACATAAATGATATTGTTAGTAATGGGTGATCTCCATACAGAGCCACAGAGTTTATCAAGCTAACACAAAGTCCATGACTACTAGCCTTGTGGACTTTCTGTAACTTTCCTTGAGGACTCTTTGTAATCTCTGCAAGGGTATTTGTGATGCGATCAAGCAAAATGAGTCTGATGTTGATCAAAATCAAAATTCAGTTTTCAGTCTCATTATATTTTGCTAAAAACCCCATCATAATTAGACTTATGGTTCCAGAGAT
This sequence comes from Amphiura filiformis, assembly GCF_039555335.1. Lineage (NCBI taxonomy): Eukaryota > Metazoa > Echinodermata > Ophiuroidea > Amphilepidida > Amphiuridae > Amphiura > Amphiura filiformis. The sequence goes on from NC_092645.1 coordinate 14,971,894, forward strand.
ATGGCAATTTTAGTGTTGCTCAGAACAAAGGAAGTTGAATACTATTATTGATTAGCAATATTCCAGACATCCGACTCATTTTGCTTGATCGCATCACATTTTCTTTTTTAACTCACCTTCCACGAACTCGCCTATTGTTAACTCACCATTTACCTGTGCTTTATTTTTCAGAACCAACCAGGTACAACGTGTGAGACTGCCTCCAATGCATTCACATTCATTAAAACACGCTACTATCACGATGCCTCACCAGAAGGAGGTCGGATAGACTATGTGCTGTACCGTCGCAATCCAAAGACTATACAAATCCAATGTAAAGAGTCACAGCTTACAATGGGTAAGATACCAGGGGCTAACGGCTTGAATTATTCCGACCATGAAGGTGTGGAGGCTGCGTTTGAAATACAAGATGTAACAGGTATGATGTCTTTCATAGTTCAAATCACTGAACTAAATCAAAGAATGCAAGAAGGCTATATATCCAATAGCTGCCATGCATATTTTTAGATGTGTACAGTAATATAGAATAGAGAAATTGGAAAAAGTCTATAAGGCAGCTATTGCAGATATGGTCTTCTTATCTTATACTAGATTTCGCGGTTATCGGGTTGGGTGGTTCTCATAATAGGCCTATCTCTAATTACCAAACACCCGTTACCCATATATCTGCCCTGACCTTTTAAACTACATGTACTATGATATCTGGAAACCCATCGTTCGCCTCTTCCAAGCCCTGAGTGCCCTGCTACATTGGAGGACCCCGAAAACACCCCCGGTATCTGGATGTAGGCCATTACTAAAGTAATGAAATCAATCAGGAGTAATGTGAATTATGAACGCAATAAGGCATAATATAATGGGCTATAGGCCTTACCTGGTTCTGGTCCGATGAGATGCACCTGTAAATTAGTCACATGCACACTGTAATGCTTTCCGATGCCGCGACTGCGCCTGCCGGTACGCGCAAGACACGCCCATTGATACTCGCGTGACGCTTCAAGTAGCACGTGATAGCGTGAGACGGACAAACTCTCTATGATTAGTGTTATGATAGTGACATAATGTATAGGCCTATGTTTGTGATGCAATCAGGGAAAATTATTCGGAACTTGGAAATATCAAAATTTCAGTTTCTTAAGGGCTGAGGTATGAACGTTTGGTTGGACTCAATAATGCATGCACACTGAGATGTTAAGGAGCCCAGTTGGAGGAGTGCATCTAATTTCTCAAGCAACATGATGCGCATTTATTAACCCATTTTATACACAATTTCTGCTATTTTTATAAAAATATATACAACGTCAATGCATCCACCTTCTAGGAAAATTAATCAATCCTGCAAGAAGTGAACGCACTGCGTGTAGAACTGCGTGTGTGCAGTTATATAATATTTATGCACTCCACATATTTTTCTAACAGCTTTTCTGATTGGCCAAGTGGTTCTAAGAGTGTATAAAATCCCTTTAAGCATGTCTTTTAAAATACTTTTTTTTCAGACTCTGCAACCAACAGCCTTTGGTATGTCGATGTGAATCGTCTGCAGGCTTTGAAAGACCTCTTACCACAGATGCAAAGAGCCAAGGAATCAGCCATCAGCGGACGCTTGTGGTTTCTAGCAAGGGCACTATGTACCATTATCCTTATTATATTCCTGAGCTGCGTATCAGACACTGGGTATTCAGTTATTAATGTAGTGTTAGGAATGGTACATGTTGTACTGATTTTAGCAGCAGCATTTTTCTTTTGTGTAGGAGTAATCGTGAAACAGGCTGAAAAGAATGTGTATGTAGGGATAGAGAAAGATGTTAGATTGAGAATTGAAAGACTACAAGACCAGAAATAAAGCCCCTAAATTGTTTTATTGCCCTCTATGACTGACAGAATGTTTTGAAATTTAGCAAAAAAAGTTTTCTGTACAAATGTATACCGTCCCTAGTTTTTACTTTGACAATACGAAACACATTAGAATTAAATTAAAATTAACAGTTACATACCAATAATACTTATGTAGGTTTTTAGAACATTGCCAGTGTGTTATTCCAGTTGAAATCCATACACACACCTGTGGAAGACATGACCTCAATCTCCCACACAGGGAGTTTTAATTTCAAAGAGGGCTACCTGAATAGGTGACTCCATTTGAAATCTACATTTCCTGTGTGGGAGATTAAGGTCATGTCTTCCATAAGGGGGATATGGATTATAACTGGGATAGCCCATTGGGAGGGCAACACAACTTCTGGTTATACTTGTGTGCAGGGTATACCAGAATTATTCCTTATGTAGATGGATTGGGGAAGGGGGACTTAGGTCCATCAAAAGTTTCGTCCATTGTTATTTTGGGGGTAATATTTTTCTTTCATGTGGGGTCCATCATTTTCTGTGAAAAATATATGGGACAAAAAGTAAGGTATGGACCAAAATAAAGTGGGGCAAAATATAGATGCCTGTAACTCATTTGGACTCATCAAAATCAATTGGACCAATTGTTTTTGGATAAAGTGTTGTTTCCTGATGGCCATAGTACATTGTTGCACTTTACTTCTGAAAAGGGATGAACCCTCCATGTACATGAACGTTGGTTATATGTTGCAGGTTCCTCTGCAGCTAATTTCATTCTTCCCGATTCCGTTATAAAGCAATATTGTAACGTTTGCAGAGGAGGACTCCCTCATTTAAAAAAATATGATTTTCTACGATTAAAATGTAATTTAAGAAAGTAACATGATACCTTGCAAAAATCATGGCTTTCGTGCTGTATCCGAAATTTTTAATGAAACGATGTGGTCTGTCATTTAATTTACTCTATCAAATAGTTGAATGCATATGTGATGTTCATAACAATGTATGTACGTGGCGTACATGATGTTCATTAACACATCAAACCAACCAAACTCATCATGATCTATGGACTGACATGCATTGGTGACATAGGCGCCTAAATAAAAAAGTCCCCATTTGTTTGGGTCAAAATTAAAAGGGACATATCTAGCAGTGAAAACTAATATTTTGTGGAATAAAAAAATAAAATGCTATTTTTGATGGAAATGTAACAATATTGCTTTAATAATGAAGTGTATATTTATAAAGCATTCTTAAACACTTGAGAATGTTCTTGCAATCTTATTGGTTCTTACCGTGTGATATGACACGATATCACACACCTTAGCTGCAGTGTGTGTTGACGCGATACTCATTACACGCTATTTGAACATCGGAGGCGCATAGCAACGACAGGACTGATCGATTCTCAGCCCCAGGTAATTCCTTGTAAAATTTAGGATTTAATTTGATTAAAATTTGATATGCTAAAATATATTTATTTGAATTGAAGTGTTTAAGAATGAGAATAAAGGTATTGTTTTTAGCCGCTGTCGTGCATCTATCGTCTCATATAACACGCGATATCATTATTTTTAGCGTAAAACAACTCGGATTCGCCTCGTTGATTTACTTAAAATAATGATGTCGCCCGTGTTATATGAGACGATAGATGCACTCCAGCAGGTAAAAATAATACCTTTATTCTCTAATTAAATCATGTGACAAATGTCAGGCATTACTATATGCCTTGTATAATTATGTGCAATATGATTGGCAAATTGAGAGAAATTTTAAAAAGGCATTTTGTGATCCACAGCCTCATCCCCCCTACTTTTCTCAAAAAAAGTTTATACCACTCGAAACCTCTGGCTACATAATGTTTATGTAACATATATTTCTTGCAGATTAAGGGCTGGGGTATGAACGTTTGGACAGTATTTATTGTAGGACATTAGAGCACATCAGACTTATCGAATTGCATTCTGAATACGAAGAATGTCATTCTGATATCAAATAATTTTGATTTTTTGAAATTCGCAATTTAATACACATTTTATGGCAAATCATTAAAATTGATATTTTTGATATTTAACAGTACTTGAAGTAAACTTTATAAATCTGATGATTTATACTTAAAGTGTATGTAGGTGGGATGAAAAGCCGACGATCAATTGAAAATTTTGACCTTTCAGTATTGAAGATATGGACTTTTTCCAAAACACCAAAAAAATTAGGTCTTTTTGGGAAAAAATCCATATCTTCAATATGAAAGGTCAAAATTTTCAATTGACCATCAGCTTTTCCTCCCTGCTACATACATTTTAAGAATATGTCATTAGATTTATATAATTTACTTCGAGGACTGTTATATATCAAAAATTTCAAAAATATCAAATTTTTATAATTTGTCATAAAATTTGTATTATATTGTGATTTTCAAAAAATGAAAATTATTTGATATCAGAAAGACATGCTTCGTATTCAGAATGCAATTCGATAGGTCTGGAGTGCTCTCATGTCCCACAAAAAATACTGTCGAAACGCAATAAACGCGCATTTTAGATCCCTTAAAGGAGTATTTCGTGATCCTAGCATCCTCTATTTATGTCATTTTTCAGTAGATATCCACGAAAAAAACCTATTCCCAAAATTTCAGTTGATTCCAATTTTGCGTTCGCGAGTTATGCATGATTATGTGTATTACACTGCTCCATAGACAATGCATTGTAATTTTGTTCTGGTGCACCAGAACGAAATTCAAATTTCACGATATCTTTGCTAAACGAATTAATCTGCAAGAAATATTTTGTACATAAACATTATGTAGCTTGAGGTTTCCAGTGATATAAAAATCTCAACTTTTTTTGAGAAAAGTGGGGGATGAGGCTGTGGATCACTAAATGCCCTTTAAGGGCTGGGGTATGAACGTTTGGACAGTATTTATTGTGGGACATAAGAGCACATCAGACATATCGAATTGCATTCTGAATAATGAAGAATGTCATTCTGATATCAAATAATTTTGATTTTTGAAATTCGCAATTTAATACACATTTTATGGCAAATCATTAAAATTGATATTTTTGATATTTAACAGTACTTGAAGTAAACTTTATAAATCTGATGATTTATACTTAAAGTGTATGTAGGTGGGATGAAAAGCTGACGATCAATTGAAAATTTTGACCTTTCGTATTGAAGATATGGATTTTTTTCCCAAAACTCCAAAAAATCCATATCTTCAGTATGAAAGGTCAAAATTTTCAATTGACAGTCGGCTTTTCCTCCCTGCTACATACACTTTAAGAATATGTCATTAGATTTATATAATTTACTTTGAGGACTGTTATACATCAAAAATTTGACAAATATCAAATTTTTATAATTTGTCATAAAATTTGTATTATATTGTGATTTTCAAAAAATGAAAATTATTTGATATCAGAAAGACATGCTTCGTATAGCTCTTGATCAGAGCCCTCGCAGTACCTTAGAAGATCCAGAGATCCCCAAGTAAAACAAACCCAAGCAAGTGACTAGTATATCAGTAAAGAAAATGTATATAGGCCAATCCATTCTGTAAAAAATTAATACCACTCCCATGCATCACCCAGCAGTAGCCTACATGTATTTTTTACAGAGCTTGTCAAGGCAAGCTTCACTATAGGCAAGTCACCAACAAGTAAAGTAGGACCACTTATAGATCACTGTCTACCTGAGATATTGGTCTACCCCACACACCAACCATGAAATTCCAGTGACCGACGCCAAGCAGCCGGTCTTTACTATAGTGTCAGAGGGCATATGGCATGGTTTTTCATTTTTTCTTTCAATTGGATGGAAAATAGGTTGGCTTTGGAGCAAAGCTAGCTTCGTATTCAGAATGCAATTCGATAGGTCTGAGGTGCTCTCATGTCCCACAAAAAATACTGTCGAAACGCAATAAACGCTCATTTTAGATCCCTTAATTTGTTTAGTAAATGGAGATTTGATTTGTAATTTTTGCTATTTCATTAAGTTTTGATGGCTGCATGATCTCTAGGTATGTCATGTTTTCCATGTGTTTATAGAGAGCGATGCAGAACATCTGTGTAAGAGATTGTTACAAATTATTGTAGAATACAGATCCCAAAGCCTTCTTGAAGCATGGCAAACACAATCTAGGAAGGCGATGCCCCAGGGCTACAAAATACATGGTACCGCGTTACCCAGAAAAAAAATCAAAGAGTCGCAGAACGGGGAACAAATATAGATCTTACCATTTTTCCGTGGCTCTGAAAATTACTGGGAACAGCATACATCACTCTTAAAATTAAGTCTGTCAAAGGTACTCCCCAGGGACCCACCACCCCACCTGTGAAGGCTTGTGCTATGTCCTCGCAGAAAATATTTCAAACAGGATAAGTTCCCAGAAAGGAAATTATTTTCTGCTGCCCTGCATTGCCCTCCTACTATGTCAGCCATTCTTACAAAGGCTTTTGGAATGAAGTTTGCATGATATATTAAACTAGTGCAGCTGTGAAGCTAAATTCTTTATGGAATATTCGTGCTACTTTGTGTTAAAATCGCAAAATTCTGCACAAGTCTTCTACACAATACAATTGCTTATATTAATTGTACCTTTAAAATGCTTGAATTACATTGAAAATAAGCTCATTGTCTTTGTCTGGTCACGTGGATGAAAAAACAAGTACTTGGCTCAATATAGATTTTATCCTATGGTGGAAAATAGAAAGGTCACATGACCTTTTTGTACATGGGTCAAAATTTCAAAATGCCCCAGATGTATTCTGTAAAAGTTACAGCTTTTATATATAAAAAATTATGTAATTCAATTCATTGTAGAAGTAGAGCGGTGTAACAGGATTAGATAACATAGCAATGGGTCTATACAATTTTTGAAGGTATTGCCCTGCACTAGACATTACACTGTTCCTTGTAGTGTACCATATATTGTCAAAGAACAGAGATAAAGACATGGATCATATAAATTCTATAGAAATTTCACATTATGCTGGTTTCACTTGCACCTGAAGGAGTAATGTCTTTGAAAAGAGTGGTATCGTATTCATTTATGATTGTGCACTTCACATGGAATGGATGCAGTCTCCTTATAGTGCAGGGCAATACATTCTAAACTTCTGTAGCCCCAGTGTTATGGCATTGGTAATTAATCCAGGTTATAGAGGGTGCTGTTGGCCCTCTTGTGGGCGCTACAACATGGAACATATTGACTCTAGTGTATGGTTGCTTCATGCAAAAGTTTGCAATTTTAACATGAAGTGAATTTTAGTTGTGCATATATAAGCTTTACCAAATAATTTAATTTTTACCAAATTGTATAAAAACATTCTGAAAGAACCTGTATTCTCATTTTGTATGTGACTGACAGAAGCACTGCATGCTTTTGACTGCATCAATTGACTTTAAACAAAGGATTTGAACAAGCGTCATAGCCTGTAATTATTCAATAAACTGTTGGGATTAACAACGGAGAAATAAAGTCAAACTATGTGGTAAATTAAATATGAGAAAGGTTTTTAACACAAGTCAACACATACATAAATGACAGCCAGTGAAAAAATTTCACTGACCATCCAGGATTTGAACCTGGGACCTTCGGATCACCGGACCGATGCTCTACCAACTCCATCTGACTCATTAGCTCAGTTGGTAGAGCATCGGTCCGGTGTTCCGAAGGTCCCAGGTTCAAATCCTGGATGGTCAATTTTTTCACTGGCTGTCATTTATGTATGTGTTGACTTGTGTTAAAAACCTTTCTCATGTTGGGATTAACCTACATGTATGATGCACATTTGTGACCACCCACCACAAATGGGCTACAACAATGTTGGCATTTTCACTTTTTGATATTTTAAATGATATATTAGGCCAAAAAAAAAATATTGTTGTGTTGCCGTCAAGTGGAAAAATTTGAAATTTGGGTAGGGACGGTCGGATTATTATTATTTTTTTATTATTTTATTTTTTTTAAACCTTCAGTTTTTAAAAATCCCCTCAAATATTAAATAATGCTTGTTCAATTAGGTGACATTTGTCAATTTAGACTTCTGGACAACAATTAAAGACTAGTCTTACAATAAAATATTAATTTTAAGTGAAAAACATTGAGTTTTTGAACAAATCTGTAAAAATCATCATTCAAAAAAAAAAAAAAAAAAAAAATTACGACCCTGATTTTTCAGGATTTAGGGTAGGACGGTTGAGGGCAACACAACATTTTTTTTTTTTTGGCCTTATGTCAATGTGTCCCTATTGCTTGTTTGCAATTTAGTAAAAATCTGTATAAAAGTTGAGAAATCCTTTGTTTTCCATTGTTGTTTGAAAAACTTAACCCTAACTGAACCAGGCCACACTAAATCTCACTATTAAAACCACTGCTCGCGCATACATTGCACATGATGCGATGACGCAATCAGCCCAAGTCATATATACCCAGGGAATCATTGGCCGCGTCAGCATCACCCGTGTGGCTACAGGCCGGTGATCTTCTGTGTGGCATGCGTGGGGTCCGAGGTTCGAATCCCGGGGGTACCAAGTGTCTTCTTTGGTCATCTATCAACTTTTTCGTTTCTTCTTTCCTTTCCGATAGCAAAAAAACCTTGTTCAGTTATGGTTAATGAACCATATCTCAAAACAAGCTTTGCCGACATCAGCCCAATCGTGAATTTTATATCTTCTGTGTAAAATTAGGCCATCTTAATAGCTCGTCTCAAAGCCCCTGCAGCCCATGCGTGTTATTAAAACCGCGTGCTTAATCAGTTTTTTTCCACTGTTTTAAATTTTGTCCAAATCCACCACACAAAAATCTTATGTCGATCACCAGACGTCAAAATAGCCTAAATCGTAAATCAATTTTTCCATCTTGACATTTTTCCATGTGCATTCTTCATCCTTGAGAGATGCAAAAGGTGGTCTATTCTTGTCAAAAAGCTCATCCAATAGATAAAAGAAATTAAAGTTTAACAAAATGCATTGGGAAGGGCTTTGAGACGAACTATTAAATTGATAACCGTAACTGCTTTTAAAGATATTGGTATGCTTCTACTGAACAGATTTGAATATTTGGCCATCTAACCACATGCAGGTCCTCTACAACAGTTAAAGATATTGGTATGCTTTACTGAACAGATTTGAATATTTGGCCATCTAACCACATGCAGGTCCTCTACAACAGTTAAAGATATTGGTATGCTTTACTGAACAGATTTGAATATTTGGCCATCTAACCACATGCAGGTCCTCTACAACAGACGGTCTATACTTAAATTGTGAAACAGTTGTTAAATCAAAGCAAATTTTAAATTACTTTTTTTTAACATTATCATGTATAAATGATAGTAAATTATTTTGTAGAGAAGTCAAATGTGGAGAAAATAAATTATTTATCACAAATAAGAAAACAATGTGTTTTTGTGAATTTTATTCCAATATTTTACGTCACATGTCATATGACCAATACAGAATACAAACAAATGAAATAGCCTTATTACATGTATAAAAACAAAAATTGGCTGGGGGTTCTTGATTTTGGATTAGGCAGGGATGTTCGGCTGAGACTCTGAAAACTTACTCCAAAAATATACTAAATTTTATGAAAAATAAACCCAAAATTGTTATTTTCTGGATTTCAAAATAATTAGTGTTTAAAATAAGGCAAATTTGCCAAAAAAGCAATCCCCTTTTTCTAGATTTTCAGAATTTTTTTTAAAAGGTCCTTGAAACCATAGGGTTAGGATTGGCTTACATGAAATAATTCCATGAAGAACCAAGTTACACTAACTTATCTTACTGCTTCAAACAAATGGGAATTTTCTTTTGGGTTATTCCAGTTTAAATCCGTTATATTGCCCCTAATTGAGTCATGACCTTAATCTGCCATGCAGGAAGTGTGAATGGGTGACTTTATTTGGGGCTACCTGAATGGGTGACTCCATATGGGGTTACCTGGATGGGTGACTCCATTTGAAATCTATACCCCCTGTGTGTGAGATTAAGGTATTGTCTTCCATAGGATTTCAACTGGAATAGCCCATTACAAGGTTTGGATGTACAATAAATATTGTTTCCAATTTTACAAAAATTCTTCATTCAATTTTTGACTAAAGATTATTTCTTTTTGGATTCATTACATAATTAGATAATAATTTTAGGGACACATATAAAGCAATGACATTTGCTTCTCTGATGGGCTGTTTATGCTATATCCTCCAAGAGCCAGTGGATTTGATTCTTATTAACAAAGGGACATATATTAACATTACACAAATATAGACGGCTCATGAGTGGCGTACCTAAAATTTTGTCAGAAGGCAAGTCCATGTTGGGGGCCTCACATGGTTCCCAAATCTGACTAGCAAAAAAAAAAAAAAAGCACACCTAGTTTTTAGACACAAAATTCATTAAAAAAAACAACCATTAAATTTAGTTAGCGTGGGTGGTCGCCCCAGACTGGTACGCCACTGGCCTAAGTAGAGGGCTGTCTATACTCTGATGTTTTGGCATGTTTTACATCAATGACAAACACACAAAGTTCTCCATTCTCTGCTGTGATTCCACAAAGAGATTCGACCCAGAGAGCAGCTCATGGAGGGAAAAACAGTGTACTGGATTGTTTTTCCGTACTCCTGTAAACATTGATTTGAAGCGTTTGCGTTGCTCAAGTAGTGTGCCAATAACGCACATTAATTTATGTGCGCAAACCTTTGTAACGCTCAAACTTGAAGATGCAAATTATTGTTCCATTTTGTCGATAAATGCAGGAGGTACATATCAAGGGATTAGTGTCAGAAGGCAATAGGTGCCCCATAGACATTTGACAATGTCTGCATTCTATATTGTACACAATCTAAAAAAATTGCAGTTATTGTGGAAAGGACATTCTTTCCCTAAACCCTCATTATGTATTTGTAGCATCAGTGGTTTAGGACAAGAAAACCCTATCTGTAATAGCTGCCAGGTGTCATAATTTTAGATGGGTACAATATAGAATGCAAACATTATCCAAATGTCTATGAGGCAGCTATTGCAGATGTACACTATTTGGGCCTCTGTATGACAAACCAATAATGGCACTGCACACGGGGCAGTTCTGAGTCGGGACTCTTTGGGTCTAATAGAGGCCGTCAGCGTGACGTCATATGCTGCCATCTTGTGGGTACACGCTGTGATGGTCGTTCAACCTCCATGCGTGAACAGCAAAATCACCGCGTTGATACGCGATAATAACTTAGTGGCAAGCTGCGCCCTGCACGTAGTGTCCGCCGCATGACCACACAGATCATTTGTACCCACAAGATGGCGAAAGGCTGACGCCCTCTATCTCTTTTGTTTTGATTCAAGAGTTGCCAATATGGAATGTTACATTCTATCAATGATGTCATGTGCTTTGTCTTCCAGCATTATCTGCATGTGTTTTACATCTGTACACCAGTTCTGTAGTTTACCCTGTATTGTGGCAATCTGAAAGGATACAACAACAAAAGCAAAACTTAGTAACAAAAAAACCCCACTCAACGGTATGTCACAGGCAGGTCAAACCCGGGGGAGGGGGCACTTAACACAAATGACCATATATGGGGTATCCCCAGCAGCAAAGACCATCCTAAGACCCCTATATTTGACCAAAATAGAGCTCGAAAGACCCTTGAATTTGACAATTTCAGCTCTAAAAGACCCCTAAATTGCTTATTACTCATAATTTTGGGTTTTTTCCCCCAGGCAATTTTCAACCAGAAAGCCAAGAAACTGAAAGGCCCTTGATTTTGACTGTTTGCAGCTCCAATAGACCCATTCTACCAGCTTGCAGTCAGCTCTTAAAGACCCACCACCTCAAAATTCCAGGGGAGCACACCTACCAAAAATTGATGTGCCCCCCACCCCACGGTCAAATTATACTTTTTTCTGAATACTTTGCAACAATTTTTAACCAAATTTGAGCAAGTTTGAAATTTGACCCCCTTTTGGCCTTTAATTGACCCTTATATCCTTAGAGCCACTTTTAATTTTGGTAACATGTCAAATCTGGTCAAAGCCGTACCTGTTTTAGATCCAGTACTCTTGGTTGTACCCAGGTCATCTGTACCTTCTGTTCTACTTGGTCTATGGAGCCTTTGACTAATCCCAATGATAATGCCTTCATTACTAAGATTTCAACCTGTAAAGAGATGTATGAAAATAAAATCAATTACAAAATAGATGTGTCAATAGGGCAGACATTCCATCAGACAAGAGTCTAAACATCACAAGCTCCATCATTGATGTAATTTGCCGGAGACGTTTAAATGGGCTGAGCATGTCTTCAGGATGTCTCAACATTGGCTTCCCCCCAGACAAACTAGTACCTAGACCAATGACTTTGACTCGCGTAGTGAAGCCGACACTGCTTAGCAACGACTTGAACAAGGACGCATACCCGGACGCAAGCAAGCAGATAATGTTCGCGTCTACAGAACATGTTGCATTTGACGCGGGCGATAACGGCGCAGTATCCACGCAACCGAGAGCGTCAGAATGTATGCGATTATCTCCGCGCCTAGTAACCCCGTCAATATCACCTTGGATACGGGGCTTCACCTCCCGCTGTGGTAAGGGATGGGCAGTCACAGGTCTAGGTGGTATGTCTATGGGCTTCCCTCCCCCAGCCTACATTAATGACATCAGCAAAAACAGACCACCGGGTCATCAACCAATCAGATAAAAAACACAAATTCAGAGGGAGCTTGGAGTGACCACACAGGAAGCAGAGACGCAATCAGCTGACAGAGTTGAATGGAGGAGGCTTATTCGGTAAATGGCAAGGGGACACGACATCCTGAGCATCTAAGTCAAGTCAAGTAAAATAGCAGATCAGAAATTGATCATAATAGCCTGTAATTTACAGGTCCTTTACAAAACCAAGCTTCAATAATGTTAACATGAGGATTGCTTTTTGGAAGTTAAAGCACTTTTTGAGCAGAGCATCAATCTCCATCGCAACCAAAATCAGGGTTTTCAACACCACTTGTGTATCCTGGGTAATATCTGGTGACATGGAAAATAAAATAAATACATTCGCCACATCATGCTACAGGACTATGCTCAACATCAAGTACATCACTGTGTGAGCAACACCCTGATCTACATGTATGTTTTGACTCACACCCAGCCTCACATCATCCTAGTAATTCATATAATCAGTGTCGACTTTACTTTCTCGGACACAAGGGTCCTGGTTCACCTGAATTAAGTCAGGATCAGGACCAAATTAGTCTAAACAGGACTCACTTTTGTATTAGTAACAGTCAGAATTTAAGTCCAATGGAACAGTTCAATGGTCTACTTTCAACAATAATTGCTCAAATTCTGACCTCACGTTGCAGAGAAACTCCACTTTGGTTCACCATTTCCTATTTCCCGAGTATCTTAAGGGGGTACTACACCCCTGCCCAATTTTGTGCCTATTTTTGCATTTTACTTAAAAATTATAGCGCATTGGGAACAAATAAGATATGTATAATATAGGGCAAGGACTACAACTACTGCATGGAAATTGTATTTCAGCACAGACAACAGTTGTGGAGTAACAGTCAAAAATGAGGGAAAACCAATATTTGATCAATAAATCAATAACTACTTGCTTTGAATTGCTGAATTTTCAGTACAGTAGTTGTAGTCCTTGCCCCTATAATATACATATCTTACTTGTCACCAATGTGCTATAATTTTGAGAAAAATGCAAAATAGGCACACAATTGGCCAGGGGTGTAGTACCCCCTTAATCTAATCTAAATCTAAATCTAAACAAATACTCAATAAAATCGCAAAAGCGACATCTAATTGAGAAGAAAAATGGCCTATGATGGAAACACAAATACTTTTACGAGAAAACAGATTAATATGTATAGACTTTATGGTGATGAGCAATGGTATAGGACAAAGAGTGTAGCCCGGTGTTGTGAGGCAACTAATGGGCCTGAAACAAGGTGTATTTTAGTGGAGGAGCCCTGTAGATGTTATATGGGATATACTGTATTTAATCTATTAAACGCCCTGGGGGTTGCATCAGAAGTGAATATTCAATGAAATAAACTCACAAATTGCGACTTTTCGGAATTTTGTTTGAAATTCGACATGGCGGTGACCATACAGGTACCACATGTTATCAAAAAGTATTACAAAATTAGATCCGTAAGTGCATTTTTATGCAAGAATGGCATTTTTTTAAATTTAATTTTATATGAACAGTCTACAACAATGTGGTGATGAATTGAATGGAAATACAAGTTAGAATTGGATTTGTCCATGCAAGTTTGTGATCATGGCATGCCAGTTTTCATTCATTCATCTTTATTTCATTCAAGCTTACTTGCTATGGCATGGAAATTTCGGCATTTCAGTCACCTTTTCGTAGAAAAAAGATAGGTGTGTTTAATAGAAGGGAGCGTTTAATATAGTAAATAAAGTATCTATGAATAAATACAGAGTGACACCTACCTCATTGAGTGGTAATTTGGCCTCTGTTGCGATGTCATTAAATCCAATATTACGATTATTGGCTGGTCTCTTAAATGTCATCTCCATCAGACACAACAAAGAAATCTTCTGTCTTAAAGCTAACTCACTGGCTGCTAAATCAGGCTGCAGGTTGGGAACAAAACAAGACGTGTTAGGCTCATTCTTCTCTCATGCTAAACTAAGGCAATGGAATCAAATTTGTTTGATATTTCGATCGACCGTCGATGCATGGCCGATCCTTAGGATTGAATGTTGTTAATCATAATAACATTTAATATTTTATATGTATGTAATCTTAAATTTGTTTTAACTGTATAAGAATAGCTAAGAATGTTGTACTTTTTGATGCAGGGCCTCCTTGGAAATCAGTGTTTTATTGCCCCACTTGAAATTCACACTCCCTGTGTGAAAGATTAAGGTCATGACCTCCATAGAAGTTGTACAGATTTCAACTGGAATAGCAAGTTAAAACTCCCATTAGGCGACGAAAAAAAAAACCCTGTTCTACGGGCCCGACCGACCCGGATTTTGAACAAATTGGGAAAAAAAAAAATTTCCTGTACAAATGAATGCCGACTCAAATTTTCGGAAATTTCAGGAACAAAATTTTTGTTTTTGTATTTTCTAAAATTGCAAATTATTTACAGATTTGGATGATTTTTTGGGGCATTTCCAAAAAAAAAAAAAGCTGACCGACCGACCCTACTTGAAAGGTCCGTCCGCCCGTAGAACAGGGTTTCTTTTTTTCGTCGCCTTATTAGTACTTGTTATTACCTGTTGTTTCCATACTGATGCCATAGTTTCAAATTTATCCAGGCTGCCGCTATTGAAGGCAAACAGCAGATCTACCAACCATTGTTTGTCTGTGTCTTTCAGTGATTCTAACAATGGATGAGCCAACTGTAAAGAGAATTGATTAGGAGTTATTAGATATGCAGATGAAAGAGTTATTCTTCAGGTACGAGGGGGTATCAGAAAGTTTTTGAAATCTCCAAGACGTGAAGTAGCTATATCGAAGAAAATTTGTCTGTGTAATCACTGGTCCTTATGTACATTATGGTCCAAAAATGGTCTTATAAATATGTCTACTTTCTTAACAGGTGGTGCTAGATGGGCGGTAAGCGCATAACCTTTTCATGATAAGATCCTCTACTTTCTTCACTGTGGCCGTATCATCCCCAAGTGATGGACGTCCACTTCTTGGCTTGATTATTAATATTTCTACCTTAGGCCATCTGCAATGGATTCTGAGTTTCCTGTTGGGATGTTTGAACAATTTGATGAGGGAGAAATTATTATTCATTATTTGGTGTCAATTATACCCGCATGCGAAGCATGAACGGGTATATTGCCATTCTATGGTTTCTTCTCCTTCTCCTTTTCCTCCTCCATCAAACACATCATTCTGTCAAGGCTAGCGCTAAAACTACAAGGGCCACAGGGCCCATATGTGGCACACTTATGGGCCCTACCCCGTAGATTTATCCTTTGCCCATCTTGGCCCCAGAGGTCAAAGGTCACGGGCCCCAGGGGCCCAAATGTAAAAATACAAAGCATGCTGTTTCTCATTAAATGAAGCAGCCTCAGGGCCCTGAGTTGGTTCACTGATAGATCCAGTGGTACTCTATATATACAAGTATACATAAGCCCCACATGTTATATATTATGGGCCCCAGGGCCCCAAATGTTAAAATAAGGGGCAACTGATTGACAAGGCTAGCTATAAAACTACAAGGGCACTAGAGCTCATATGTGGCACATGTATGGGCCCTAAATTGAAAATTGCCTTTTGCCCATTTTGGCCCCAGATGTTTAATTAAGTCTAGGGGCCCCAGAGGCCCAAATGTTAAAAACAAAGGGCGGTCGTTTCTCAGCAAATAAAGGAGCTACAGGGTTCAGATTTGGTACACTAATAGGTCTTTAGCATTATATTGTTATATGTATATATGAGACCCCATGCGTCACATAATATAGGCCCCACGACCCCAAAAGCTAAAACATAGGGCCGGTCGTTATTCAATAAAGAAAGCAGCTACAATGTCCAGCTTGAGTCTGCTGATAGCACTTGAGAATTATATTTCAACATACGCACATGAGCCCCATAAGTCAAATATTATGGGCCCCGGGCCCCAAATGTTAAAGCAAAGGCCCGGCCGTTTTTCATCAAAGAAAGCAACTTTAGAGCTCAGAGTTTGTACACAAATTACACCTGAGAATTATATTGTTATATGTACATATGAGCCCCATATGTCACACCATTGGCCCCAGGGCCCCAAACGCTAAAACATAGGGCCAGCCGTTACTCAGTAAATAAAGCAGCTACAGTGCCCAGCTTGAGTCTACTGATAGCAATTATACTTCAACATATGTACATGAGCCTCATAAGTCAAATATTATGGGGCCCCAAATGTTAAAAAAGGACTGTCCGTTTATCATCAAATAAAGCAGCTTCAGAGTTTGTACACAGATTGCACCTGAGAATTATATTGTTAATAACACCCATCCCATCCCACCCCATACACGTAGGACTAAACAGATTCACAGACAATAGTGTAATTATAATACAGATAACATAAACGTTACGGCTGTTCCAGTTAAATTGCATACCCATTGGCTGCTCTATTTAATTTACATACTCCCTCTGGAATGGCCACAAAATAGGCTGTTCCATTTAATTTACATACTCCCTCTGAAATGGCTATTCCATTTAATTTACATACTCCCTCTGGAATAGCTTTCCCCTAATCAAATTGCATATTGTGAATTTCAATAGCGTATTATAATAATTATAGATGGTTATTGGAAATACTATGTGTGAAGCGTTAAGACTGTTCCATTTAAATTACATACCTTTGGCTGTTCCATTTAATTTACATACTCTCTCTGAAATGGTCCCAAAATAGCTGTTCCATTTAATTTACATACTCCCTCTGGAATGGCCACAAAATAGGCTGTTCCATTTAATTTACATACTCCCTTTGAAATGGCTGTTCCATTTTATTTTTCATACTCCCTTTGGAATAGCTTTCCCCTAATCAAATTGCATATTTCAATAGCGTATTATAATAATTATATATGGTGATTGGAAATACTATGTGTGAAGCGTTAAGACTGTTCCATTGAAATTACATACCTTTCGCTGTTCCATTTAATTTACATACTCTCTCTGAAATGGTCCCAAAATAGCTGTTCCATTTGATTTACATACTCCCTCTGAAATGGCTGTTCCATTTAATTTACACACTCCATCTGGAATAGCTTTCCCCTAATCAAATTGCGTATTGTGAATTACAATCAATCAAATTGCATAGCTTCACTGTGAAGATGAGAGACTGACAACAGCAACCTAAGTCCTCAGCAAATAAGGACTGTAAGTTTGTGTAAACCGATAACATGCGGGTATAGCCGTATTTGTGTACAAATATATAGCCTTCTAGTTCATTATTGTCTTCCAAATGATAAATATGACCGGTACTATTGAGCAAATAAAACAAATTCATCTTCCAGGGTGTACATTTCAAGTTTATTACTTCTTGAATACAGCAATTACTCCCATTCATTCATGTGTTTTACTATCACAACATAATAACATTGTACGAGTCTAGGTCGTTTGATAGCAGTGGCAACGGCAGAAAAAAAAATTTCGGGGGGCTTTTCACCCTCTTTTCAATTTTCTGTTTTTCTGGGGGCATTGGGGCAGAGCTTCTTCCCCCCCCAGTAGCGCCACCACTGTTTGATAGACTCGGCGTGCATACTGCAATCTCTTCGAAAGCACGGTATTTCGGTACAACATATTTTTGCCTGTACGAGAGACTAAAGTAGGTTAGTCTCAATTGCCAGTCATATTTTTGTAAGAAAGAAGTGCCATTTTTTGCGTATTTTACAAATAATGAATTATTTGACCCGGCAGTCAAATCTGACCCGGCCGGCAACAGGAAACTCAGAATTAATTGCAGATGGCCTTAACACAGAATCCATACTTTTATGTCAAGGTATATCTAGGCATTCACAGCAAGAAACACACATCTTATATAAGCTGCTCAGTGTGTATAATTCAGCCAAAATGCAACTAGTCCGCAGGACAATAACCTGTCCGGCGTGTCCATATATTTTATATGTACCGTAACTTTAGTTAAATTGATGTATTGGTATTCGAGTGATGTCTTTATATACTGCTTCAACCTAGAAGTACAAACCAAATCTGTGGCATCGGGGGTCTATGTTTAGCGTCACACGCACTGCATGTTAAGAAAATTTAATCGATTGTCAAAAATCTACATTTGTGTACATCCATATCAAAACGATGCACTTGTCGTCTGCTACATGTGTCTCATTTCACATAATGGCCAGGAATAAATACCAGACTCATCTCAAGTGGAGGTCACTTCAAATCTTCCCCAAGTCACATGGTGAAGGAATAATGTTATCTGTATTCCTAAATCATGTGACTTGAGGGATGATTTGAAGTGACCTCCACTTCAGATGAGTCTGGTATTTATTCTCAGTTATTATGTGAAATGAGACACATGTAGCAACCACAAGGCATCGCTTTTTATATGGATGTACACATTTAACCTCTTTTGGCACACCCGGTATCATGTCATAATCATATTGGGCTATTCCATTTAAAATCCACACTCCCTGTGTGGAAGATTCTGGAAATAACTTCCACAGGGGGAGTATGAATTTCAAATGGAATGAACACATTAGCAGCTCCATTTGAAACTCACTCTCCCTCAGGGGAGGATTCGGGTTGAATCTTTCTCAGAGGGTGTATGAAATTCAAATGAAGCTGCTTAATACATTCATTCCATTTGAAAGTCATACTCCTCTGTGGCAGATATTTACACAATCTTCCACAGGGGTAGTGTAGATTTTAAATGGAATACTCAATAGCCCATTGATAAAGGACTACCTACCAGTTCCCCGAAGTTGTAGATACCATCTCCCAGTAATGCAGCAAGACCAAGGTTGAATGCTCGATCTCTTTGTTCATCAACTGTAAAGTAAGAATGAAGAAACTCATTCAAATCTGTTATAACCAATTCAGACTGCATCGACTGCTCAATACCAGTTATATGGGGGGGGGCGGGATTCAGGTTGCATAGTATACACATTCATGACCAGAGATTTTCAAAACATACCCTCAACAGGATTTGCCCTTTAGAGCAAAAAAACACAACCCTAAACAGAAATTTAGTGTGGTTTTGCAACATATATTATATCTCAAATTTAAAGGTAAGCAGGATTATATCTGAAAGGTTTTTGGTAAAATACACCCCTTATTACAAGTTTAAAAAAAATAATTTTCAACACAAACAACAAGAATACTTCCTCATTCAATATTTGTGTCAGTTGTATTTTCAATATGAATGAAATAAAGATGAATTACTACACACTACTATATACTATTTGCAAACGGGTTAAGTCCCTGCATCACCACTTAATGAGGGCCGATCGTTCCATGAAGTGCACCAGATGAAACTGCTATGCACATACCGTGTGTTTGTTAGATTTTTCACATAAACGAGAAGACACACAACACACTAACATGAAGGCACATAATGCTGGCGTGATTGTTAAACATGCACGTTCTGCCCTCATGAATATGCAAGAATAAACAGTATACAAAGCAATTGATAGTTTGCGAGCAGTCTGTAGTAGTCTGTGTTGACAACTTACTTGGTATTTCAGTAACATCCAGACACCCTAGATATCTCAGTGCATCTCTGTAATAATTAGCATGGTCACCCATAAGTTTGTAGTAGTTACTGGATAGATCATAGAATCTACTGTGAACTGATGTGACACCATCTATCTCATCAAGTTTCTCCTGGGCCTCTGTCACAAGTTTCTGTAGTAGAACAAAAATTAAATCAAATCTCAAAACTTGTGTACAGTAGTACATTGGTGATTAAGATCCATTTGATTTCTTCTGGGGATTTTGTCAGACCCAAAACAAGAAAAATATCACAAAATCTGGCTTGGTATATTGTACAGAAAAGAGTGCAGTGATTTATAATGCCTAGGAACACTTCACATGAATTACTGACCACTGTGATCCAAAGCAACAATCGGGTTCTTGAGTCTAAGAAATGCACACCTATAAACATACTACAATCAAATATATCGATATCGCAGCCAGGATCATCTCCCCAAGTTCTTGTATGAGTAACTGAGACAACAAGTGAAATTTCTTAGACAAAAATTATTCGGCTTTTGTTATTGCGCGCATCGATAAAGTCCCAACTCACGTTTGCGCAAATTCACATAAGTGTGCGCCGGTTACGTATTACGCAACGCACAACCAGCGTTAGTGCTGTGCCCAAATGTGTGCACACCATTCTATATCAATACACAGTGTTATGAGTCTTATTTTTTTCACCTTATATAAACAAACTAGTTAGATCGTTGCCCACAGAAATGTCAATGTTAGCTCAATTATTTTGCAAGAACACACAGGGACTCTACCAGGACTCACACTCTTTCTCAAAGGGACAAAATTTAAATAATTTGATGTGATAATGCTTCAAAGCCACATGCCCAGTCATTTTTTAGTGCATAATGTGTTCATACTTGATTTGATCAGCACTCACACATTTTTGTGCCTTTTTTAGATTATTCAGTGTTGAAACACTGCTCTCCCATGCTGCCAAAGGACCACAATGGGTAAACAAACAGTCAGGCATTACCCTGATCCAAACTGGTTGCGAGATCTTTTGTCATCCACTGTCAGTATCTGCCCCACAATTCAAATACAGTAACAGAAAGAGCAGAAAATTGAATATGAATATTGTCCCCCTCCCATCAGAGATCAAACTGGTGACCTTCTGCACCAGAGCCAAACACCTTAACCACTTACATGTAGTCATGACCGGACCTCACCAGTCTTGACTAAATAGTTCCAATGTAAGTGCGCCAGTCAAGCAGACTTCCTTGATCACTATGAGGACACGGTGTTGCAGTGGTAATGGTTAAAAGCCTATCCCACAATGTAATGGTTTCAGCTCATAATTGCAGGGTAGCTTGAGGTCAGGGGTTGATATCCCTGTAGCACAAACATGTTATGCACTTGTGCAAGGTGTTTTACTACACTTAGACCACTCCACCCAGGTGTAATGAGAGCTGTTAGGGGATAATTACAATCTAAGTGCTGAGATGAGCTGCTTTATGGATGCACCCTTGTTGAAGTAAAATGATTCTGACGTATCTCAGTGGCAATGGAAATTGTTTGTGTTCTAGTGAAGTGTACGGGAAATCACAAACAATTATGTATTTGTACTCACTCACCTTTGTGCCTTCCAAGTCGCTCACTTTGAGTCTCATCATTGCTGCACATGTCATACACAGAATCATTGCCTCATCACTTGCTTTCACCTATAAAGGAAAGACACAGAAATAAAATCAACTACTATAATAACAGACCACATGTACTTTTTTGTTCTTTAAATGCTAAAATATCATAATTTTTTTTTTCACAAAAATATCTGGATTTTTTTTATTTATGCCCCAGAATCTGAATTTCTGGATAAATCAAGAAAAGTTAATCCTTGAATAAACGTCAGAAATAAATAAACTACTTTGTGTCTCTCCTCACCTGTCAATCAAACTCAGATACAGTTTGTTTTACGATTTGTTGTAATGATTGAAATCTCTCAATTTTGTTCACTGCATAATCTATTCAAGATCTAAAAAACATTGTATTGGTTTTGTACACATTTCTATAGTGAACACAAATTACATATGGATACAAAATAGCAATTTTTGGGAATTTTTTCCTGAAATATTTTGAAATCAAGGTACTCCCTAAATCTGTGGGAAAAATCGCAAAACAAACAAAAACAACATTTTGCGCCGCAAAAAATGCAATTTCGTATTCCTAGCAGCCCTAACTTAAGGAGAGCTGTAGTTGAGTGACAGCTCCAGGCAGCTCTCCACAAAACAAAGCCTGCCCTGGATATCCCAAATTTATGTTTACAACATCTTACCTTCTCTCTCATTTTGTCCAAAAATGCCAGTGCTTCTTCATAATCTATAAAAAGTATCAGAAAACATTTAGAAATTATTTGAAGCATCCTAAAACAATAGCTTACAATTAGCGTGTTTCTACTGAGCAAACGGTTGATGCGAGGAATATGTGGTAACAGCCCCAGCAGACACAGATCGGGTTAAGAGGAGAGCGTGGCCTAGCGGTTAAGGCATAGGACTGTGAACCCAAGGGTCAAGGGTTCGAATCCCAGGTCCGGCTCTTTGTGTCCTTGAGCAAGACACTTCACTCTACTTGTTTAGTGCTTCGGAGGGCACTTTAAGCTGTCGGTCCCGTGTACATGCATATTTTCTCACATTAATGTAGTGTGCACGTTAAAGAACGTCACAGGCTATTCGAAAGAGCAGGGGATCATCCGGTCATGTTGACTGTACTTCAAAATACACTCATCTACTCTAGGTTCCAGAGTAAAAAATAAGTACAGCTTGTCTGTACGCAGTGCGACAATACTCATACATATGAGGGAGGCACTTATAAGGAAGAAGAAGAAGAATGCGCAGTGATGTGAGTGAATCCGTTAACCACCTTTTGAGGTGATTAATAGTGGTGAATACGCGGTAACATTCACAGTAAAAACACTTCGGTGAAGATTTGTAGGTGACACTGTAAGTTAGTCTAAAGTTACAATACAGTGCAAGCTTTCATAATCTGACCTTGAAGGTCACGAAAACAATTTTCTAGACTTCCGCTCTCCCGACTAAATACGAGGGTAGTGAATTTTTACACTGCATTTAGAGTGCAGTAGAAACAACCTGATGAAGGTGAGAGGATTAAAATGGGGGTAAAGGTGAAAGCGTGGTAATGAGAGGTGCTCAGTATAAACACGCTAAATCTAGTAATGTACAATAATTTAGAATTCACACAGATGAGATTTACCATAATTTTGGAACTCACTCAAGTGGGTGAAACACCCTGTATAAGGTGCAGAATCTTACCTGTGATTTGCCTGACAATGATTAGCAGTTCAGCACCATCTCTGCTAATGAAAGCGGGTTGATTCTGTGTTCAAAGTCTGACAAGAAGTTCTCATACAACTGTTAAGCGAGTGGCACACCCTGTATAATGTGCAGAATCTTACCTGTGATTTGCCTGACAATGATCAGCACCATCTCTGCTAATGAAAGCGGATTGATTCTGTGTTCAAAGTCTGACAAGAAGTTCTCATACAACTGTTAAGTGAGTGGCACACCCTGTATAATGTGCAGAATCTTACCTGTGATTTGCCTGACAATGATCAGCGCCATCTCTGCTAATGACAGCGGATTGATTCTGTGTTCAAAGTCTGACAAGAAGTTCTCATACAACTGTTAAGTGAGTAGCACACCCTGTATAATGTGCAGAATCTTACCTGTGATTTGCCTGACAATGATCAGCGCCATCTCTGCTAATGACAGCGGATTGATTCTGTGTTCAAAGTCTGACAAGAAGTTCTCATACAACTGTTAAGTGAGTGGCACACCCTGTATAATGTGCAGAATCTTACCTGTGATTTGCCTGACAATGATCAGCACCATCTCTGCTAATGACAGCGGATTGATTCTGTGTTCAAAGTCCGACAAAAAGTTCTTATACAACTTTAAAGTGAGTGGCACACCCTATATAATGTGCAGAATCTTACCTGTGATTTGCCTGACAATGATCAGCACCATCTCTGCTAATGACAGCGGATTGATTCTGTGTTCAAAGTCCGACAAAAAGTTCTTATACAACTTTAAAGTGAGTGGCACACCCTATATAATGTGCAGAATCTTACCTGTGATTTGCCTGACAATGATCAGCACCATCTCTGCTAATGACAGCGGATTGATTCTGTGTTCAAAGTCTGACAAGAAGTTCTCATACAACTGTTAAGTGAGTGGCACACCCTGTATAATGTGCAGAATCTTACCTGTGATTTGCCTGACAATGATCAGCACCATCTCTGCTAATGACAGCAGATTGATTCTGTGTTCAAAGTCCGACAAAAAGTTCTTATACAACTTTAAAGTGAGTGGCACACCCTGTATAATGTGCAGAATCTTACCTGTGATTTGCCTGACAATGATCAGCGCCATCTCTGCTAATGACAGCGGATTGATTCTGTGTTCAAAGTCCGACAAAAAGTTCTCATACAACTGTAAAGAATAAAGAAAGGAATATCAAATAAACACGAGATTGCATTTGAGAAAATAAACCTAAAAATCCTAATAATTAACATTCTGCAAAATATTGTCACGGAGGTATAAGTGCGTTAGTGTTATAGACCTGACGGGAAGTCCTCTTTTGGTCTATATCGCTAGCGCTTTCGCCTCTTAAACCCAGGGTCGTGGGTTCGAGCCCCGGAAGTGGCTCGAGGAGGCGCAGGATATTTCTGTGAGGGGTTTGTGGCATAAATGGTGGCAGCGGTGGTCCCTGGTGTTTCTTAACACCAGGGGGATCACCCATCGGAAAGGGTTAGGCGTTCATAAAAATGGCTGGCCGAGTATGCCTTGTATCAAGGACGACCAGTCTGGCCGAGTATGCCTTGTATCAAGGACGACCAGTTTAAACAGAGGAAGGCACGAGGACGCGCCTTACGAGGAGGGGGAGCATGTCACAGAGGTATAAGTGCGTTAGTGTTATAGACCTGACGGGGAAGTCCTCTTTTGGTCTATACGCTAGCGCGCTCGCCTCTTAAACCCAGGGTCGTGGGTTCGAGCCCCGGCAGGACCGGAAGTGGCTCGAGGAGGCGCAGGATATTTCCGTTGAGGGGTTTGTGGCAATATTAACCTTTGGTAGTCAAAATTATACATTTTAGTAGGAATGCCATAGTATGGTAAAAGTTGCAGGTAGACTTGCAAATCAAATGAAGTTTAAAATAAGCTATATGGGGGAAAATAATAATAGAAACATTTATTGACTGCAATACTGTATATATCAATAATCCCTTTGCTGTGTAAACATTAAAAAGTTGATTCAACACAAATTTGTTCACGAGAATCTTTGCGAGAATTGATTCACAGATTCTTGTTCAAATTTTAATCTGAGGACGTAGCACTTTGGATCTAAACTCTTCATGTGAATGTTTCTTTAATATGTTTGTACCATTTCTACTGATACTTTTTTGTAACTTCCTTAGGCATCCAACCTCGGATGTGCACCCTCATTTGTTTACATGTCTTGGACATTTGTAAACTGTGACTGTGAGGCCATGATAAAAAGTTTTGTTGAGCAAGTTTGGAGATTGGAAGCCCTACAGTTGTGTATACTGAATTGAGAGCTGAGTTATCTTCATGTATTAAAAGGTTAAGTACATTTATAATTGTAACCTGCTACCACAAAATCAGCATAAAGTTGTAAGGTGTAAGTTAGCTGCCCTGGCTACTGCGTTGGTGTTCATGTCCTTTGTGAATGGGGGCACAATGGTGGTGGCAAACAAAGAACATCAACTTAGTCAGACCAAATATCTCGAAACTACCAACTCAACAAAATAAAGTTGTGGCGACTTTACGCTGATTTTGTGGTAGCAGGTCACAATTAAGAACTTTGAAACCTATAAAATTATTGATTTTGACTGAAAATGTTTGGAAAATTCTGAACATCCTCAAAATATGTTTGCAAAAAACCACCAAATTTTAGCACACATTTGACAGGCGTACGCACACGCAACACACACTTTGCGGGTAGAACCTCGTTTTAATATAGGACTGTGCAATCGGCGAATAGGCTACATACAGGGACTGCCTTTTGAGGAGAGCCAGAAAGATCGCTTTCTACTGCTCTCCTTAAATCTGATAGGAGATTGATTTTTAGCTCTCCCTTTAGTTCACCATTCTCTCCTTACATTCTTTTGTGAATGCTCTAAACAGCTCTCCTTGAAGGCTCCTGAAGAGCTATTTAATGCTCTCCTGCAAATTCCAGAAGATAGTCCTTTTCTACACTCACCTTGAGCAGTCCATCTCCTTCTGCAAAGATGGGACTCTTGATAAAGTCCACAAGCTTGATGGTCAACTGATGCCATAATCTGAAAAAGTCAAGAACAGTCCGTGAACATTTTCAAAATGTATGAAAATATGGCATTTTTTTCTTTTTAGAAAATCACAAAATTGTGAGGTACAGGTACACATCACAGCAGCTAAAGGGAGTATCCAAGCATGCATTGCAGTCTATCTGCTTGCTCCATAGCAAATGTATACAAAATATAAACAAGAGCCGCTTAGATATTGAGAGCTACGGTTAGTTTCACAATACTTTAGAGATCATATTTTTTCAAACAAAAGTCTAAGCTCCTCTGATATTTAAGCGAGTAATTGAAAGTTGAAGTGAGGGATTTTGTGTACACTTTCTATGGTATGTGCAGTTCTACTATGGTACTGCAGAGCATGATGGGATACACCTATCAGCTGCTGTGGGTACACATGATCACATGGAAGTAATGTTTAAATTAGAAAGCATGTTGAACTCTTTCAACTGACACTAAATGTGCCATTGACATTGTAGCATAAAGTATTTCAGTTCGGTACATAATTTGTGTACATTACTGGTGCAAGTCATATCACTAATGGAAAACAAGATCAATGCCTTTGCAACATCAAGCGTGTGGATCAGATTCCAAATGAAATATTGTAAATCTACAATCTGAATTTTGAAAATGATGGGTTTGTGTGAATTTTCATAATGGGTGCACCGGTGCAGAAAATGAAATCCTGGTTTTGAAATATTTTTATATTTGGGTCAAGCGAAGTATAGAAAACATATGTAGGTTTCCTTGACCAGCCTGTCCTTTTCAATTTCTATGTAAATTTATGTACCGTACTAGGCCTATTGTCAATTGTGTTTGGGCTAGACTCGCTCGCCAGTCCTACGATACATACCGTACCTAAGAACTGGCTCACACCATTTTGGATGTCAATGGGAAATACACACTTAACGATTTGCGCAGGTCAGAAATTTGAAAAAAAAAATCTTTAAAATTTCATCAATGTATATAAAAATGTTAAATGGTAGGCCTACCGGTACCAACTTTATTGTGCTTGCTAATTTAAGACTCGGTTGAAACAAACTTAAGGATCTAATGCATTTTAGTGTCCAAAGAGGCAAAATTATCGTCAAAGTTCTGCCGAATTCTGCACCTTGCGAAGGGTTTCAGAATTCGAATCAGGAATAAAAATATCCGATCTTTGCGATCAAAAACACAAAATTACAACTTTAAACATATTTGGCAAAAGACATTATTACCAAACAATATAGAATAGAAAATTTGACGTCAACTTGTCAAAATATTGGAGAAATGTGCTCCCTAAACTTGTGGCGAGTAGGCAAAATAATTCACATTCAAACACCAGGGTTCGAATTTGACTGTATCGCATAGCAGTTTGCTCTACATTTTGAAGTATAAACTGCTACCCAATTTTGCATTTCAATAGCACTTTTTATAGTACTTTAATATATGGAAGTATCCTGATTATGATGGATATAGCCAAAAACTGCTACGCAAAATTTTTAAATGATTCGAACCCTGTCAAACACGTGGGAAACTGAAAAGTGCATAATCCCCACTATAGCCAAAATAATAAATTCTCGATCATGAGAGTACCTTCTGCGTCAGCGTACTTTTCATAGAATAACACGATCGCGCGACCTGCATGAACGATCCTTGACCTTGTCCTTGCCTAGCATTAGTAGCAACGACCGTGTGATTAAATGATTGGTGAATTCTCAAAAGCTGTGTTTGCGCCGTAAGCGCTGGTCTTTGCGTAGTACGCTCGACGCAAATAACCGTGCGTACCCAAGTTGGCTCTCATGATCGAGAATTTAATATTTTGGCTATAGTTTGGGCCCCGGTCGAGGTCTAGGACTACTAGCTAGGCAAATATAAATTTGGCTAAAAACTAACAAAATCATGTGTTAACAAATCTAAGCCTAAGGTTTGCCTCTCATACCTAGTTAATATTAATTAAATAAATGCACAAAGTACCGGATTCGATACCCCAAAGCATTGGATGAAGTGATTTTAGTGAAAATTCAACAAACAAATCATCTTACAAAGTAAATCACAATGTACATGTAGGATCAAAATTCGGCAGCCAAACAAGCATCAATTTGCTGAATCACAACACATAACAAAGGACCGAATTAACTTTCTGAATAAATTGAAAACAATTTTACACCAGATCTTACTTTTTGTTATAAAGTTCTTCAATCGCTGCCCATTCAGTAGCAATTTCGGGACTGCTATCCCGTTGTTTTTCACTCAAATATCCTGAAACGTCCCTCATGATTTTCCGTGTGAGAAGCACTTTATCAGACTATTACACAATAGATGAAGTCAATTGTCGACACCAATAGGAAACTGAGCCATCGATCGTGAACTTTGCCATTACATGAGAGTAGTTATAGGGATGGGCAATGTCCAATGAGACAAGGCTATAAATGATCAAAAACAAAATTTCCTTTAAAACGATGCATGTACAGCAATATTGTTTTTAGTCATATTTGGTGTCAATTTGTTAAGAAATATTTTTGGAAGAAATATAGTCGCAATGTCCAATTTCCTCGAAATTTACGAAAAATTCGGGATTTTTTCGGGAAGTTTTTTTCAGAAAAAATAAAAATCGATATTTGTGAGCAAGGATGTGTGCTTGATTAATTTTGCAAGGGGTCAACTGAATGTCACAAAAAACAACAACTTGCCCATAATTATACATCGAAGATCAATTTGTTTGATTTTTTTTTCTTCATGGAATGTAATACACTTTGGTCAGGCTATTTTAACCCCTAGGGCACTCTTGCAAAATTATTTAAAAAATCTTTTTCAATTTCAAGGTGTATAAGGGAACCCTCATGTCATAAAAAAGAGATTAAATTAGAAATATTTATATTTCTAATTATCTCTTAATAATTATAATTAATTATAATTATTTGGTTTTGTGTGGATGGAAGCAGTGGTTTAAAAAACCTGAAAAGTGCCCAAAGTTACACCATTTTACGGTAGTACACCCCCTTGATAAATTTGTGACTATTTTTGCATTTTAATAATAACACACTGCACACCGACATCGCCTGGCTAATAATTATTTGGTGCAGCAGAGACATTAAAATGAATACACGGGATCGATACACGTGAATTGCTATGCACGATTTTGATATCAGACGAAAATCTTCGGATACTGGGTTAGAAAATGATGAATATCTCCCGTAAATGATTTTTTCTCAAGAAACCAGATGTGGTCTCATACACTTGAAAATACGTGTTGAACAGATATGATAGTCGTTAGCGTGCGCTTTGAAAATTGGCCGTGCGCTTTGAACTCAAAATTTGACCAAAACTCTAATTTTATATTGGTCCTGTATGGACTAAAGCTGGTTTCATACTTGTGATATTTCAAGCGTTTCCTATGCACTCCTGATTTTCTTGTCAGAGGGGCACCTTTTGCTTTCATTTTTCTTGCACTCTAACCCCCAGCCCCCCCCCCCCCTAGCTACGCCACGCCGTTTGAAAATTCGGCTCCTTGCACTAAAATTTCCCAAATTTAAAATACGGCGTTGCTGAAATAAGAGCCCGGTACAATACTAAAAAAGGGGGACATGGATTTGCTCATCAATTAAATGAAGTAGGCCTATGATTACCCCGATCCAACCATATGTGCCCAAAACCATTTTGATTGAGTTTGATTTTATTATATTAATCCAACCAAATGATTGATGCGTAAATCATTCTTGAATAGTTTTGATAAGACAATAATTATACTAATTATAATATGAATTAATGAATATTTACTCGTTTTGCCACTGTTCACAAGTCTACAGATGTTAATCATTTTTTGATCAATTATGCTTTAAAGTTTATATTTACCAGTTTCATCACATTACATTAACATTACAATTTACAGTTTTCGTATTTACTTTGAGAAGCCTGCTGAGAAAATTTCGATATAACCCAGCAAACATTGTAATATTGGCCCAGTAAATTATGGCTTAAACCGATCTACTTCTGGCAATACCGGACACGGCTGACGGAATAACGCCAGTACAAATCCGATACTGGTTAATGTTTGGCTGCCGTTTTCTTATCAGGATAAGCTGTGCCGTACTTGGTCCATTATTGGGCCAATTGAAGACTACCTGAATATGGCATCGAGCCGGCATGTACATATTGGCCCAGTTGCGGCAGAAACTTGTTGGCCGGGCTTGTAGGCCCAGAGTACCGGCCCTGTATTGGCACAATGTTACATTAATGTGGGCGTGGTTTTGAAACCCTGACATTTTTTACTATCAAAATACAATATTTGATCATTATCATCTTCATTTTGAAGGGCCACATGTTATTATTATTATAAAGAAGAGGCAGCGAGTTTACGCTTGTTCCGAATAGTTCATTTACTGCCTTGTAAAGAATCTACGTGAGCAAGGCATAATTGTTATCTTATGACACCATAGAATATATATTTCATTTATCAATGGCTCAGTTTTGTGAGCTTAGTTTGTTATCGAACTTAAATACTTTGCACATCAGGTAATACAAATTCAATTATGCTGAGTGCAAGTAAGTTTCCTTTTCAAAGGAAATATCTGGTTGAACAAAGAGCCTGGTTGAACAGGTGTAACTGACCAATAATGCCTGACCAGGTAAAAGAGGAATAGAAGAACAATGCACAGCTAGACGTGGACCATTACCGTTTACTTACGGTTTCATAATGGGAATATATTGGCAATATTATATTGGCCCAGTACAGTATTGAATAAATTGGACCTGTACTGGGCCAATTTCAACCCATTTTGGCCCAGTGCTGGCAATATCTATTGGGCCAGTCGAATGCCCGTGTGCACGACCGTAGGCCTACCAGGCCCCATGTCACAGGGGAAGTTGCTCAACTTCGTCCAAAATTGTCAAAAATGACCAAAGTTGCACAAAGTTGCATTAAGTTGCCTAAATATTTTGCAAAGTTGCGCAAAGTCGCTTTAAGTTGCTTAAATATTTTGCAAAGTTGCATTAAGTTGCCGAAATATTTTGCAAAACTGCGCAAAGTTGCTTTAAGTTGCCTAAATATTTTGCAAAGTTGTCCAAAATTGCATTATGTTGCCTAAACATTTTGCAAAGTTGCGCAAAGTTGCATTAAGTTGCCGAAACATTTTACAAAGTTGCGGAAAGTTGCATTAAGTTTCCTAAACATTTTGTAAAGTTGCGCAAAGCTGCCCATATTTATGCAAAGTTGCCCAAAGTTGTGTAAACTTCTCATACAATTACGTCAAGTTGCTGCTGCTTTTGCTGACTCACCCCAGAAGATTTTAAACCCCTAACACCAACCCAAAAAACACCCCCCCCTACCTGCCTACATAGGCTATGCAATATAAATATGTCAAATGGCGTCCTCGAAATGTATAAATGGCCCCCTGACTTGCATCACTGTTATTGGAGACTCAACTCTCATGTCAATTGGGCTATTCCAGATAATAAAAGACCCCCCCCCCTTATAGAGGGCAAATGTTTTGTTTTTTTAAATCTGGGATTCCAAATTTGTTTTGCAAAAAATATCTGGAATTCCAGACCAAATCTCCACAAAAAGTATGGAATTCCCGGCACATTCCACCAAAACCCTATAGAGGGCAAACTATTTTTTGAAAAAAAGTCTGGAATTCCAAATTCATTTTGGAAAAATATCTGGAATTTCAGACCCAATCTCCGCAAAAAGTATGGAATTCCGGGCATATTCCACCAGAACCCCTATTGAGGGCAAACTTATTTTTGGGGAAAAAGTCTGGAATTCCAAATTCATTTTTAAAGTAATTTATTTTTATTTTTATTTTAATATGTTTATTGCCCGGGTTTATTGCACAAGAAACAAATAAACAAACATCGACAAGATGTGTTGTGAACAAATAAACAAACATCGACAAGATGTGTTGTGCAAAAAAGTCATAAGGCCCACGGTTGGACCTTTTAATACACATCAGGGAAGTATACTAGTATAGGCCTACAATTGCGAGACAAACACATTTGCAAATAAGAAATAGGCCTAGGTTATGTTCAAATTGACAAATTTCGTAAACCAGAAATTTTACTCTTACTTCCATGA
The DNA here is from genome assembly GCF_039555335.1 of Amphiura filiformis. Taxonomy (NCBI): domain Eukaryota; kingdom Metazoa; phylum Echinodermata; class Ophiuroidea; order Amphilepidida; family Amphiuridae; genus Amphiura; species Amphiura filiformis. The sequence continues at coordinate 15,004,315 of NC_092645.1, forward strand.
TCAAACATACTATTTGAAATTGTGTCCTATCAACTTTTATAAAACGAGCAGGATTTTTCACTGTTTTATGGAAAATTGTATACACATTGTATAAGCTATATACACCTAGTATTATAAATATTGAATAATATATTAACAATATAAAACTAAAAGATGATGAACACAACCTTTTTAAACATGTTTAACATGTTTAAACAGATCTTATGGCTGATTTTTTGGTACTAGTAACTTAGCGAATGATTGATTTTGCCACTTGTTGCATTTATTTTAATAGTATTAAAGACTACTCTAGTATTTTAATCATGTAAATAATTCAAATACATTGTACATACAGAAGGCCTATGTTTAAGACTCATATTTATTCACTGCTATTATCTTATCAAAAACACTATAAGAATGTGTTTAATATACTCCAACCAGGCCAGTGAGCCTTTAATCACAGTACAAGAATGCTCCAAACGCCATAAAGCATGTTACCTCTTGCCCCTAGCTCGCCCTATTTGACCTTTATAATATAGTGGTAGGTTTGAATTCACTGTGGTTTGAATTGGTAATAGCTCTACTTGCCATATTTGCTCTGGTATTAAATACAGTATAACCAAAATACGTATTTACTGAATGGAATATTTTAAATAAACTTGAACATGAATAAAAGTGTCATAACAAATACTCATATTTTGCAAAAATGAAATATTTAGGCCTTATTTGATAAGTAAAATATAAAAGTAATATACAAATCTACAAAGAACCTAGTGATATAATACTGATTACTATATGGTACAGTACACTCAGTGAATTAGAAATACATGCATGTACTTCTAAAATATTAGAACTAAGCCTAAGACAGTAGTTACGTACATCATTATAATAAAATATTTGTGTACATTATATAACACTTTTCAAACACTTTATAGGTCTGTCACACTACGACGGACTGGATCAACGTATACATCACCGAATACAAAAATATTTTATTCGGTGGAAAAATCACCAGTCCGGCAGAAGATTCGGTGGGATTTTGGGTCCGATTCCCGTTCGTCTCTCTATGCGTTGTGGCCGCTATAATCCTGCAGGCGTCTTATATCCGATCGTTCAACGTCCGACAAATGACCGGATTTGGGGGTCCGATTCCCGTTCGTTTCTCTATGCGTTGTGGCCGCTAATAATCCTGCAGGCGTCTTATATTCGATCGTTCAATGTCCGACAAATGACCGGATTTGGGGGTCAACGTCTGACAAACGACCAGATTTAGGGTCCGATTCCCGTTCGTCTCTCTATGCGTTGTGGCCGCTAATAATCCTGCAGGCGTCTTATATTCAATCGTTCAACGTCCGACAAATGATCGGCGAATCCGTCGCATGTGGCACCAACAGGGACGTCCACCCTATCAGAAAAGTGGGGGAGGAGAGGGTGTTTGAGAGGGTTTTTGACCCCTTAGAGGCAGTGACGTAGCAAGCACTTTTTCAGAGGATGAACAAAGTGGGGAAAGACAACTTTTAAGGGGGAAAACTTTGACGAAAATGGTCAAATATCATGAATATTGGCTAATAAGTACAAAAGGGCTACAAATCTTATATATCAGGGCAACCAGCGTCCGGGGGCAATAGAGGCTAGAAACCTTTGGACAATGAAGGCCCAATTGAAGCCATTTGTAATTTTTTTGGATCAATTTTAGCACTATTATTGGGTACTATTTTAGTTTGAAACAGCCGCAAATTGGTGAAACGAAAGCCTAATTGAAGCCATTGAAATGTTTTCACCATTATTGTATAATATAAACAATTGCTTTAAAAATAACACGTGGATGTCCATAGCAGAAGCAAAAATGAAGGTCCAATTGAAGCCATTTGCATGGGGACTGTAGGGCCTATTTACATTATTAGGCCTAGGCCTATTGTGTAAAAATTTAGTTTTAAAAATGGAAAATTTGGAAAATTGTTTTTGGTGCATCATTTTTACACTATTATTGCCTTAAACAAACAAAAAAGAAGGCCCGAACTGAATTTTCAAAATTTTAAATGTTACACTGGTCCACTGATGACACTTAGATATAAGACTTCAGACTCGTAATTTCAGGTAAAGCATGCATGGATTGATATGTTAAAGTCAGTAATAGACCTAAGTACGTCTTAAATACTGACTTTGGTGACAAAATGTCACGGGCCCTACATATCGACGGGCCGGCAGTAATTTTCACAGGCTTTTGGGCCAAGAACCCACCTTTAAGCACTGCCTATAATAATCACAGGCCTATACTTAGGCTTACTATATACTATCCTGGGCCTACTTAATAACGTACAATTTAACCTTTTCCATGTTTTCTCTTCTTTTTTCTTAGGCTTGTCAATCACTAAAACTGGTAGGAATTTGATATTGCGTCCTCTACCCTTCCGAAAGTGCCCCTCCCTCAATACTACTTACATGCATGCATAGGCCTACTATAAATTGCGTGCAATTTAACTTTTTCTCTTCTCTTCTCTCTTCAATTTTTCTCACTTTCTTTTCTTTTTTCTCTCCTTTCCCCCTTTTTTCTACTTGTCAGTAACTAAAGTACTGGGGGAAATATGATATTGCGTCACACACCCTTCAGAAGTCCCCCCCCCCCATGATCGATGCACATGTTCGCCATAGGCCTACATCCGGCACAAGCGCCTGCGAAACCTTGCAAACACCTGCGGTATATAAACGAAAGAATAACGAACAAACCCAGGGTATATATACAGAACAGTACGAACACACATCGGACAACTTCCGAACATGTGTATTCGACACACTCCGTTTCAAGTTGTGTGCATGCACAAAACTTGAAACGTATTGTCGACGGACTAAACAAACATCACCTAACACGAAACGCATTTGGCGGATAATAGCAGGACATATGAAGAACATAAAACGAACATTGACGAACACTAACGGATTTGCTAAAATACCATCCGTTTCTTATACGGAAGACCGATCCGGTGTAGTGTGACACTAACACGGTCTGGGTCAACGTACATCACCGGATGCAAAAATATGCTATCCGGTGGTGAAGGCCTCACAGGAACGTATTTGCAACGAACACGGGCCGAGTGCAACGAACAAAGAACGAACATGAACGCAAGGAGAGCGAACAAACTCCGGCAATATGCAGCACCATACGAACACACATCGGATAAATACCGAACATGTGTATTCGGTACACTCCGTTTCAAGTTTTGTGCATGCCGACGGACTTCACGAACATCACCTAACACGAAACGCATTTGGCGGATGATAGCAGGACATAAAAAGAACATAACACGATCATTGACGAACAACAACGGATTTACTAAAATATCATCCGTTTCTTGTACGGAAGATCTATTCGGTGTAGTGTGACAGGCGCATTAGCAAATTAGCACATGAAAGTATGAGTAATGAGTTGCTTTTTAATGAGAAAATTATTAATGTTAAGGGAACTGGAATGAGCGTTTTGAGCGTTTCGAAAGCATTTTTTTTTTTTTTTGAGAGCACATCAGACCTATCGAATTGCATTCGGAATACGAAGAATGTCTTTTTGATATCAAATAATTTTCAGTTTATGAAATTCACGATATAATACTAATTTTATGACAAATTATTAAAATTTGATATTAAAATTTTGACCTTTCATATTGAAGATATGGATTTTTTTCAAATTTTCAATTGATCGTCGGCTTTTCATCCCACCTACGAGGGGGTATCCAAAAGTTTTTGACATCGCCCAGAAGCGAAGGAGCTATATTGATGAAATTTTGTCAGTGTAATTACTGGTCCTTATGTACATTATGGTCCAAATATGGTCTCATAAGTATGTTTACTTTTTTACAGGTGGCGCTAGATGGGCAGTAGGCGCATAATCTTTTCATGATAAGATCCTCCACTTTCTTGAATTTTTTCACTGTGGCCGCATCATCCGAAAGTGATGGACGTCCACTTCTTGGCTCATCTGTGAGGGACATGTGGCCAGTTTTGACATTCCTTTTTCAAAAATCAACAGTGCCATATGATGGGCAATCATCACCGTAGATAGCTTTCATTTCATCATAGATTTTCTGAGCATTGTAGGCCTAACCCTTCAAATGCAGGAACTTAATCACACTGCGTGCCTCAATTTTCACCATTTTACAGGTTATGCGCCTACTGCCCATCTGGCGCCACCTGTAAAAAAAGTAAACATACTTATGAGACCATTTTTGGACCATAATGTACATAAGGACCAGTAATTACACTGACAAAATTTCATCAATATAGCTCCTTCGCTTCTGGGCGATGTCAAAAACTTTTGGATACCCCCTCGTACATACACTTTAGGTAGAAATCATCAGATTTATAAAGTTTACTTCGAGTACTGTTAAATATCAAAAATATCAATTTTAATGATTTGCCATAAAATGTGTATTACATTGCGAATTTCAAAAAATCAAAATTATTTGATATCTGAAGGCCATTCTTCGTATTCGGAATGCAATTCGATATGTTTGATGTGCTCTAATGTCCCACAATAAATACTGTCCAAACGTTCATACCCCTTCCCTTAATTTTAATACTTTAGTGTTGTTGTTGTGTTGTGACTGACTTCCTGCAAAGTGCCATTTGCTGTTTAGTTTTCGTTGTTTTTGGTATTAATCTTGGTAGGCCTATTATGAGTGTAGGCTATATTGGTGGCCTATAAACTTTTCTTATTTGCAGACATATTCAAATTAGGATATAAATGCATTTCAGACTAAAATTTTACGGCGACAGTTTAGGCCTACATGTTTAATATTTATCTCAATAGAATTTTTTAGTATTTAACAGAATGCAGGAAGAATCACTTTATTTGGGCAGTTTTTGAATTAATATTAATCACCATCTCTTCAAAAGTAACAAGGTTAACATACCGGCATGAGCTGTCATGATAGTATTAAAAAGACAAAGATAAATGCAATCAGATTTTGGAAAAATCATGTGCATAGTTTTTGTTTGAAAAAATAATTTTCAGCGCTTTTAGACCTTCTTAGCGGGCCTGAATAGCCCCTGAAAATGTGGTTCATTTTCCAACAAACAAACAAAAATTACCATAATATTGTGTAATTGAACTGAAGTTGAGCTTGAGCCTGTAAAAGTTAATGAAGGCCAGGGCCATTATACATACACAGATTTTTTTTTTGGGAGGGTGCAGGAATTCCAAAAACCGGACTTTCAAATGATAGGCCTAACTGTACTTGGGCAGATTTGTGTACCCAAATCCCTCTACAAATTGCCCTTGTCTGTGTAAATGCCTTATCCCCTTTTTTCACGGCAGTGAAATGATGCCACTTTCCCCCACATCTCATATGCACAGTTCGAGATCCTGTAGGTGGCTCCCGAGGTGGCTTAAAAAACTAAATGCAAAATGAGGTTTTTAAAAATATTGTTTTCCAGAGTCAAGACGCATGTATCATTATTAAGCCTCATATCACTTATTTATTGTCGAATAAGTGCAGAGTAGGTTAGATATGAATATTGAATGTTAGACCAAAGTAGCTCAAAGTAGGCCTACATGTGCTATACACCTGATCCGTGAACTTGTCTTTTTTAAAGACAAATTCTTGTTAAAATTTGTTCTCCCACATTTGGACCTTTTTATTGGAAAAATAGCAAAACCGGACCCTTTTGGGCAGGGGTGGTGCTGCCGCTCCCCTGTACGGACTTGACGAAGGGATGGGGTATGAACGTTTGGACAGTATTTATTGTGGGACATTAGAGCACATCAGACATATCGAATTACATTCTGAATACGAAGAATGTTCTTCTGATATCAAAAATTTTAGATTTTTTGAAATTCCCAATGTAATACACATTTTATGGCAAATGATTAAAAATTGATTTGATAAGCCGACGATAATTGAAAATTTTGACCTTTCGTTTTGAAGATATGGATTTTTTCCCAAAACACACACACAAAAAAAATAGGTCTTTTGGGAAAAAAAAATCCATATCTTCAATATGAAAGGTCAAAATTTTCAATTGATCGTCGGCTTTTCCTCCCAACTACATACACTTTAAGAATAATATATCATTAGATTTATCAAATTTACTTCGAGGACTGTTATAAATCAAAAATGTGAAAAATATCAAATTTTAATAGTTTATCATAAAATTTGTATTATATCGTGAATTTTAAAAAATGAAAATTATTTGATATCAGAAAGACATTCTTCGTATTCAGTTTCAGATTCGATATGTCTGATGTGCTCCCATATCCCACAAAAAATACTGTCGAAACGCTCAAACCAGATCCCTTAAAATTTAATATGAAAATTGAGGAAAAAAATATGGACTGATCCCAGAAATTGAGGAGTGGACGCGAAATGAATTGATTGAAGGGATCATTTGATGAGAGTCAGTTAATAAAATGGGGGTCAACAAGTTGAAAACTTGGCCCAGAAGAGCAAGTGAGATATTTTGTTTTCAAAAGTTATTTCTTTCATCACACAAAAAGGAAATTTACATTTCATTTATAGTATTTACACATGTTACGGTTATGGTTACCCTAGCTCTGAAAATGCTATTAGCCTTTGACCCCTAGCCAGGTTCAGCACAGGGCCGGGTAATTCAAAACCGTCTACTCTTACTTCCATGATCTATGTAAGCTTCTGTAGATCAAGATGAATCAAGTTATGACATTGGTTCTTACTTTATACCGACTGGCAGAGCGTCAAAATGATGGGAAGGGTAATGTTTTTATTTGGTAGTGCAGTGAAATATAAATGTTTTGCCTTTTACTCTGTAACTTTTTGTCACAGAGAAACGTCACTTACATGATAAATTTAAATATACCTGTTTTGGATGAATGGCATTTTCTAAAATGTATTGAAATTATTTGATGAGAATGAAAATGTGTTAAAACATGAACAAAACTATTTCTAAAATTTATACATGAATTATTGCAAAACCAGTATTTGTCCAGGTATTTACTACTATAATTCCAATATTTACAAGTATTTCCCAGTATAATTTCCAGTATCAGAGATGCCGCCTTTCCTTCTCATGTCTGAAGTCAAAATGTCTGTACTTCAGCCCATTTTTGGACCTTTTATCCAAATTTACACACTATTACAAGCTATTCCTATAGCATGAGTAAATAATTTTTCCAAATTGTTATGTTGAATCTTTGTTTTCCATAAAGCTCTTTTGTTACTTTTGAAGAGATGGTGCCCGTAACTGGTAATACTACTAATTCAAAAACTGCTCAATATACGTGACCCTTCCTGCATGCTTATAAATACTGTAATTTATAAAACATTTGAAAAAAATGAAGCTACCGGTTATATTAAGAAATTGAGTCTGAAAGGCTTTTAATATTTATTCAATTAAATACCGTAAAACCCCGTCTACAAGCATATATGTTTTTTTTTATGAAAGCTTAACTAATACTAATTTGGCGTATATATACCAATACAACATATTGGTCTTACAATAATACTTGTTTTTATATGCTTGAAACTGTAATTTATTTGTTCAAACTCCATAATGGCGCCTGGAATAAATTAGCTTTCATCAGAAGCACTCTATATGCTTGTAGACGGGGTTTTACGGTATGTCGGTCAGCAGACAAGAAATATTATTGCCCAATACACATTGATAGGCCTATATATAGCATGTCCAAAACATATTTTCGCGTGCCAAACAGTATACACTTGTTGTTTGGGCTCTAATATATATTTTAAGCTATTTTAGGAGAAGCAGGGTATGATTTCAAAGTCAAATAATTATAACCACCATACTATGTTCTTTATATAGATTTTGTACCCGGATTTTGTATTTACATCATCAGATAATTTATTATAAATTTATTATTTACAGTGTAGGCCTATGTGTAAATGTGTAGGCTATACTCACTATACTGTAGGTCCTATAGTATGGCTAACATGCTAATACTAGCAAGTACACAGCCAGTTTGAATTTCCCACTTTTTACTACAAAAGATCAATTAGGGGGTAACATGATAATGGAATGTGTGTGCACACTGTCATTAAAGGTTGGGGTTAAATTTGGTCAGAAACCCAATATACAGGCGTCACCATCCCCTATGATAATATTCGGGGGGGTTATCCCCATCCCCGGGATCTACGCCTATAACTCATTTAGCTAAAAATTACCATTTGGAGTTATTACTCATTGGAGTCATAGTGTTACACCCAAATTGTAAAGTGCACACATTTTGTTGATTTGAAGCTTGAGAGTACACAATTGAATACTTAAAAGTTAGGAATGTACATGCCTTCTACCCCTGACTTTTACCCTTAAATTCTTTTGATACCCCCGTATTAAGGACTGCTTTTTTATCCCCTTTTAGGACCCTTTTTTTTTGATCCCCCACCATATTTTCCAATCCCCCACCGAAGTATTTATGCACACTCCCTAAAGGGGAAAGAAGAAGAATTTTAAATGGATACTGGGGTAAACAGTAAGCATAGCTGCATGGTAAGAAGCTGTAACACTTGAGAGTTTGTGTTACAGTTGTACAGTCAGTTGCCAGTGGCAGCGCCATTAATTTTTTCGGGGGGGGGGCATTGAGGGGGCAAAGTGAATTTCAGGGTGGGGGGCAAAATCAACAAATTTTGTGCAAAATTTTGGGGTTTTATTGGGGACACCAGGGGGGGCAAGAGTTCTGACTGGATGGGGGGCATTTTCCCCATGCCCCCCCCCCCCGTGGGGCCGCCACTGCCAGTTGCAAATCTGAGTATGAGACCACATTTATGCCATTATTATTTGAGGCCTAGCTACACTGAAGTCTGAATTGAATCCTGTAATATTATGCCAAACCTTAGCCTCACCCAGCACACGCTGAACCCCAAATGATTCTCTCAGAACTCAGCATTTGAAGAGCAGTAGAGCTGGGGTATTGCTCCGGGGAGGGGGCAGGGGGCTTCAATATGAAATGGATATAGGTGTAGGGCTGGCACTCACACAGTAAGGGGCATTCCCAGCAAACAAAAAAACGTTTTTAAAACGTTTTAAATAAGTTATATTTTGGGTTTTGGTTTAGGGAAAAACGTTTTAATAACATTAAAATGTCGGGTTATATAAAGGTCATGAACTCGTTTTAAAACGTTTTGTATGAAAACACACTACAACAATATTTTTAAAATGTTTTCGAAATGTCATTGTAAACTATTTTTGCAAACATTTTTTGCCAAATGTTTTATCAACACTTAATAACATTATGTTAAAATATTTGCACCGAGGAAACACAGAAATGTTCTTAAAATGTTTTTTACAAAACGTTTTAATAACATTTAAATGTCGGGTTATATAAAGGCCGTGAAAACATTTTAAAAACGTTATTGTAAATATTTTGGGCAAACATTTTTTGCAAAATATTTTTTTATTTTTATAATAACATTCTGTTTAGAATGATTTGTACCAAGTTTTCAAAAATGTTTTTGGAATATTATTAAAACGTTTTTATACCCTTTATATAACCCGACATTTAAATGTTTTCTGTAAAACATTTGTGTTGGCTGTGCACTAAATTACCAACAAATGTTATTTAATGTTATGAAAATGTTTTATACCATTAATGTACTCTTTATATAACCCGACATTTAAACGTTTTCTGACAACCTTTTATAACCTTTTGCGAATAATGTCAAAAACGTTTTGTGTTTGCTGGGTTCAGTGAGAGCAAAATATAAAACAATATGGGGTCATTGGGTGAGAGCATCATTTTTGGCATTCGGTGAGAGCAAAATGTATAAAATATATCATCTGTCACCATTGGGTGAGAGATGAACCGTTTGGATCTAAATTAGGGGGCAGTGGCTGGCTGAGAATATGACCTCTTTTAAAATAGGGTCTTTGGGTGAGAGCCAGAAAAAGCCTAAAGTAATAATGTGTGATATCGTCAGCCTGCTACGCTAATTGCCTAAAGTCATTTTTGTAATTTTAAGAACAAAGAACAAAATGTGGTTCAAGCATACATCAGTTATCTAATATTCCTAATTATTTGGGATTCATTTTCATTCATTTCATTTCATTCGGCTGCGAAGCAGGCGACTACAAAGTTTCTCCATGTACTACGATCTGAAGCCAAAGTGGCAATGGCATCTGGCAGTAGAAAGTTGTCAAAATCCCCCAACAGTTTTTGCACATAAGACAAGTAGGATGTTCTTTGCCTTCCAGGTCTTCTTTTACCATGTAATGGGGTGTAGAGAGCACACCTTCTGCATGGTTCATCTTCCTGCATCCTCAGGATATGTCCCAGGAATCGTAGTTGTTGTGATCTGACAGAGTTGATAAGAGGCACAGTGTTGGTGATGGCATAGACCCTTTCATTACTAACATGGTCGGTGCGCTTGATGTTCAGCATTATCCTGTAACATGATGTACCAAAAGCGTTGATCTTATTTTCCATATCAGTAGATATCACCCTTTCATTTCATTATCATTTGTAGGCCCTACTTGTACAAATATTGGTGAATAAATATGTTTAAATGCATGCTTGAACCATTAGTATTTTGTACTTTGTTCTCAAAATTACAAAAATGACTTGGGTAATTAGCGTAGCAGGCTGACAATATGCTCTAGCAAAGATCAGTAATAGAAGGGTCAGTGCTTTGTGTGGGTAGGCCCTATCAAAGATCATGAAGCTGAAGTCGGTCTACTGTTCTGTGAGAGGCACGCGCCTACCCCCATTGGGAGTTTCATCATTAGGTCAGCCATATGCCACAGCACAGATCCTGGAATCCTGGCCACTACATGTAGCAACTAGCTTCAGCTGTAGCTTGAAATAGGCCTATACAGGCCCATACCCCGGGGCCCATACGCAGGATTTTGGGGGGGTGCTGATTTTGAAAAAGTGGACTTTTTTGCCAGGGGGGCGATTTTGTGAGAAGTGGACTTTCTTTCAAAAATTTGGACTTTTTTGACGAAAAACCTGACTTTTTTTGCTCGCTACGCTCGCAAATTCTGAAATTTTGGGACTTTCTGTACACTTTGGCAAATTTTGGTGTGGAAGCTTGTGGAGTGGGCCTCTTCAAAACCCAAAATTTTTGCGCGCTTGGGTTGGTCTAAGAAATACTGGCATTTTTTATCATAGAATTTTAGATCTCTTCAAAGTAGGCTACAAATATGATTATGTACCAATCTGATCAAAATACAACTAAATCAAGAAAATATTGAAAATAAATTGGATTTCTTTGCACGTAAACTGCACACTTCAGTTTACTATTTCTCATTGCAAAATTATTTTGTGCACATATAAGGTCCATGGGTAGATTTACCATAGGGCAGAGTGGGCACGGGCCCAGGTAATGGGGGCCAAAACTGATCACATTGTACCTGCGTGACCAAATTAATCTCATATTTGACCATTTTAGCTTTTTGCATTAATTAGTTCAAATTTTAACAATATTTGGCCACATTTTTTGCGCGGTTCGCGCGCATTTGTACTATCATAGCCACGGATCCAAATAATCTATTTCATTTATCCCTGTAAAATCAGATAAACACCCTGATTTGGGACAAATCTAAATTAAGTATAAAATGAAAATTTCCTTGTGCTTGTATTTCATGCGCAATTGTCCCACCGGGAATGTTTCAAACATTTGCCTCCCAGATACCAGGAAACAACACTATTAAGTATGTTTGTTATTCTATTTTAAGTGCTGTACCTTGTATTAGTAAGGTTTTGAACATTAAGAATCTTGAATCTTGATAAAAGGGGTCAAAAAGTTTTGTCTGTCAAAAGAGGGGTCAAAAAAGTTTAGCGGTCTATGGGGGGGGGGGGTCAAAAAGTTTAAGGAAAAATATAAGGAAGACCAGTATACCAAAGTATTAATGAACACTCCCTATCTCCGGATTGTTCCGATTAATTTTGATAACTCCAAATTGTTCTGACTAATTTCAACTAACTGCGGATTGTTCCAAATAATATCGATAACTCGGAATAACTACAAATAAATATTGCAATTCCGATAACTCCAATATCGGACCCTGAAATCGGAATTAATACCCTGTCGTGGGGCCGGGGCCTAATATTGGATCCAAAACATAATAATGATAAAATTGGATACTTTATGCCCAATATTTATTGGTCGAGCTATGAGTTTTAACTCGAGTACGCCTCGTCCAATATTAAAACTCATAGCTCGACCAATAAATGTGGGCTCAATCGATCCAATTTTATATCAAAGTTGCACAAAGTTCTGCAATATCACGTTAAATTTTGAAAAGTTGCACACAGTTCCTCAAAGTTGCCTAAACATTTTGCAAAGTTGCACAAAGTTGCATAAAATTTTGCAAAGTTGCTCAAAGTTTTGCAAAGTTACATAACATTTTGCAAAGATGCTCAAAGTTGCGTAAAATTTTGCAAAGTTGCTCAAAGTTACGTAAAATTTTGCAAAAGCTACACAAAATTGTACAAAGTTGCGCAAAGTTCCTCAATGTTAATGTAAAGTTGCATAAAGTTGCACAAAGTTACTCAATGTTATATGCAAAGTTGCACAAAATTGTCAAAAATTTTGCAAAGTCAAATGACAACTTTGAGCAGTTTTACACAATTTTGTGCAAATTTGGTCATTTTTGACAATTTTGGACGAATTTGGGCAACTTCCCCTGTGACATGGGGCCTCCTACCGGACCAATACAGGCTGCCATTCTTGGTCCATTATAGCAGCTTTTATAGAGCCAGTATCGGGCCGAATGTATAATGTTTGCTGGGAAATTAAGTATAGGGCCTACGCCTATGTCAATAACTTTGGTTAATATTTTGTACTTTTAAAACTTTATATTAGGCCAAATAAAAAATAAAACATGTTTCACGTCCCCTCCCGCTTCCTTTTTTGAGGTTTCTTCAATTTTATTTTTATTTTTGAAATTCAGTTATAACTTTTCAAAAAAATATGTCTAGGAAGTAGAGATGCTTTATAGCCTTGCTTATATACAAGAAACACTTTTATAAGGTTTTGTGATAGTTAGAGGGAGCCTTTCTTCAGAACAACAAATAAAAAGAGGCCTCCTCCTTTTTCCAGGCATTATTGTATACGATAAAACAGCTCTAATTATAGGTATTTAAGCTTATTTACACCGATTTTGGGATAAAAAATAAACAATATAAAGCCCCCTCTTCCTCCTTTTTTTTCAAAAAAACCGGACGTGAAACATGTTTTTTATTTTACTTGGCCTTATAAGTAAAAAGTACCCCGAGATCATTATAATCATCATGTACAATTAGGTTCTCATAACCACATATATAGGAATAATGGTTTTCTTCTGATCTTCCCACGAGAAAATAATTTATTAAGTCTTTATTACAACTTTTGTTTTGCTTGGGTTAGCAGCAAGATTCCATGTAAAGATATTTTTGTTTATTTTTATCATATCTAATACCGCTCCTCACTAATTCTGAACTTTGTCGTTCCGAAGGTCAGCGATTTTATGTGTGTGTCTGCTTGACTTGACGTGGAATTTGCTCTTAAAACCCCCAGATTTAAAAGGTAGTGATCTTAAATTTGCTTACATTTGTTATTTTGTAGAGTTTTGTTCATTAATAATATTGTGTCATTGTGAATGAAAGCGTGTTATTCTCCATAATTGATGCAAAACATGTAGGCTGATGAGCTGAGCATGCATGCCATTGCATGTGAGCACAGCACAATCCCAGGCACAATCCATGCATGACATGCACAACAACATCATGAACATTTGCATGAACGATTAAGCTTGTAAAAGCTAGTTGTTGAACATGTTAAAATATGCAATGAATGAGTGATATGCGCATTCATATTAATGAAATCTCTCAGCTTGCGAGGGGTGTTGTGCCGCCCAATGATCTATTCACTAATTTTATTTACATTATATTCATGATATTAGCCACACCTCACTCTGCAACTTGTATTAGGGCTATTTCATTATAAATGACACGTTCACAAAAATGGCTTTTATCATATCTGGTTGATATAATTAGGGTGATAATGCAGTGTTATTAACTTAATTCTAAGTATGCCACAAACTACAAGCTACATGAGCATTTTTACAGAATTCTGTCTATTTTTGTATAAAAAATTGCCAAAAGGTACATTTTAACCCAATTTTGGAGTCCCATTTCATTTTGCCCATGTATTCTGAATTAATTCTTTGAAAAATTAGGTACATTCTATGGCAATGTGCTTGTTGCAATGAAAATATGATATGTGTGGAACATCATGCAAGTTGAATGGTGAAAATTGGTGCAAAAATGTTAAAATTCAGTAGATTCTTGCAAAATTGGCATTTTCGTTAAATAAAAAAAATGAGTGTCCTCTCCAATTCATGCCTCCATTTTTGTTAACATTAAAGAGGAAATATAAACCCTTACCCTACCTGTATAATCTGTGTTATATTACCAATTGATGGGACAGGGCACTGATTGAGGAATTCATTTATTTTACATACAGTAGACCACTTGTTCTTGATACCACAGTCCGCGTTAAAAATTTGTCCTCTCCAGAACTGAAGTTAATTACTAATTGTTGAAATAAGAAGGATTATATCATAGAATGTGAAATTTGTAGAGGAAGAGTGGTCTTCCTTCTACCAAGGTGGCACATGATTTGGTATTTGTTGCATTTTTGCAAGCCTGTATCCACGATTCTGTTTGCAATTTAACAAATGTCCTCTCCAGCACAATTATGTCATTTCCATGAATTGGTAAACAAACTAAAAATAAAAATTTCAAAGAGCCAAACCCACAAGAAATTTTTGCATTTTATTGCAAATTATGCTTACAAACCACTTTAGTGTTCAAATTATTGTCCAGTTGTTGAGAACACATATGATATTATTCTGCATTGAACTTCGGTTAGCTAAAAATTGCAATATTCCTAATTTAACCAGAATATTAACCCTGTTTGTAGTGGATTTTAAATGCTGGGGATCTTTTATGCAATAATATTGATGCAATAATATTGATGCAGCTATTTCTAAAGTTAAAGTATGCTTTATTATGTGTTAAAAATGTGTCCTATCCAGAACAAATGACACAGGAGGGTCTTTTATTTTAGGTTTTCCATGACTAGTACAACAGATTGACGCAGAATACTCACTTATGCATCAGTGTAGCTATTGGGCAGGACAAAATGACTATTTCATGAATTTTTCATGTGAAGATAAAGTTTATCCTTAAAATATGTAGTAATTTTGCACCATTTATCTGGATTAGTATCAATTTACTAATTGTTTTATATTGAAACTGGCATATTTAAGACACTGAAGTGTAAAGGAACATACAACAATTATTACAGACTAAATATGAATAAGTATGAACCCAATGTTGGTTACATATACTCTTTCAAAGTTGTGTATTAAATTGTTTAAAAAATGTCCTCCAGACGGCAGCTATGTTTTTACACAGCAAAAATTCAATTTAATTTTTTAATGGTTCCTGAGGGTTTGACGCTCTAATATTTTGAGAATTATTGACACACCATCTGAACTTTGAAATGATAATGAATTTGCATGAAATAAATGAGTTTGAATTTTGACCCCTTTTGGGACTCAATGTTGTCATTTATAATGAAATAGCCCCTTAGGCCATGCGTTTTAAACTGGGTGCACCGATAGGGTGGAGCAGTACTTTTGTGCGAGATTTTTTGTGCTAATTCTTAGTATTTTTAAGTCAAGGGTGTCACCTACCTAGACAAATTACCTATCAATTTAAAGCTTTTGATGAGACCTTTGTATTGATACCATAACAATTTATGTAGCATAAACCATTCTTAAGTTATTTTGATTTTAATGAAAACATGACAAGGTGGAGCCGAGCCCGAGGATTGATATGGAGGATTGATATGTAAATTTAACTAGAAATTTCAAAAAAATGGGGGTATATTGATATATTTGCTTCTTTTAAGTGGTTTTATGTTGTAAAGACTTAAGAACAATCATTTAGAAACTAAAAAAGGTTACTCTTGTCTTTAAATTTAATGAATTTCTAGTGCAAATCCCTTGATTATAGATAATGCCTTAAATTGCACTGTTTGTGTGTAAATCCCTATAGATTCGGAATGCCTCAAATGTGTGTTTCAAATATGTTCGCACACAGCGAAACCTGTAACAGGTATCACAATAAAAGTATACATTTTGTTAAAGCTCTTGAGCCAAGGAACTCAAATATGATGTTCTTTCCAGCATAGGGTGTAATATGTAAAAAATATATATCACTAAAGATCAAACATTTTTTATGGAAAATGTTGCTATTCAAAGTCCACTACCTCCCTAACCAATCTTCCTATTGGGGAAACTAATATCATTTTTGGATTCCCTGTTTAATTTCCTGTCAGGAAATGTATACTTTTCTTGTACTTATGAGGTTAGTTAACAATTTATATTTTTATCAAAAAACGTTCATTTTCATAGAGGAAAAAAATTGGAAATTTTGGGTACCGAAAAATCTACCAACTCAAAACACATAGCCATTAGTAAACTCTAAAACTGTACTGTACATCTGTATATCGATTATTATAGTATAGTATAGTATAGGCCTACCCTGTGTGGGCAAGTCATACTTCAGTACAAGCCTTGAAATAAGCAGACTGGAACCAGGTCCAGGAGCAATTTGTTTTTGAACAATGCTCCTGGTTCACTGTGATTTTACAAGAACCAGGAGCAATTTCTGAAGAAATAGGAGCAATTTTCAAATAGTAATCCTTTTCTGCATACAATACCAGCACTACTGCATAAGTGCAAAACTGGAACCAGGAGCAATTTGTTTTAAAATTGCTCCTGGTTCATAATTTTACAAGGACCAGGAGCAATTGGTGGCTTTACGAGAGCAAATTTGCTCCCCGCGCCCACTTATTTCAAGGCTTGCTTCAGTATGACTTGCCCTGAACGTCTATATATGTTCGGAAGAGACGGATACATTGCATGAGAGCCTGCCAATTTAAGCTTCCTATAAGGCCCAAAAAAAATTGTTTGCTTGCCCTCGAATGGATTTTAAAAATTGGGTCGGTCGGGAAAAGGTTTTTTTTTTTTTTTTTTTTTTTTTCCCAGAAACAGACATGGTGAATACCGAATCGGCGAATGCAATTAATGGTTCAAGCATTTCCGTAGCAGCAACATCACGCCATGGTCCAGCATCTGTGCTCGCCACTTGCACCTTAAACAATTGTAGCTCTTCTACATGTAGGCCTACGTTTAATGAAGTGTACAATTCTCCTACATGTAGTGTTTTCTGCTTTTCAAAACTATCATATTAATCAGCGTGTTCGGTCCCTTGCTTCACCTGTACAGCTAGCGCTAAATCCGCCATGTTTAAAGTGAAATCATATTTATACCGAGCGATTTGTGCTCTTAATAAAAGTAGCCTCAACAAACATGTTGAAAAAAAATAGTGCAATGTTACTTCCTAGTCGATCTGAACAAATATCATGAATCTAAATATTTATAAACAAGAAATGAATATCTGGTACAACTGTTTTCAAACTTTATCTACTTTTACCATATTTTAACATATCTGCTATATTGTATCCATTCTTGCACGATATGCACGGTTATATCTTGCCTGTAAATAAACGCATCCCTAGATGCGCCGTCCGAAATGTGCAGGTGGATAGCATTGTATTAGAGCTTAGATGCTGAGGTGGTATACGAAATTGCGGAACCCGACAGTCAGGTACAGCCGGACACGTAAACATGCAGGATATGGTATTTTACAACGTTTCTTTTAAATCATCGGAAAAAAAAAAAAAAAATACATGCCATTTTTGGGAAAATCGCAAAAAAAAAAAACTACGGTCGGGACTGCCGAGGCGGTCGGTCGGACGAGGGCAAGCAAACAACTTTTTTTTTTTTGCCTAATATCAATTGCACATAACATACGAAGTCACAAACTTACAAACTTCAATATGCACTTCAATTACAGCAGACCAGCTGTTATAATTAATTATTACTGATCCTGTAGAATAACTTACATGTACATAATCGTCCATTTCATGGAATCCGTTGATCAGAATTGCCATTTGCCAATTTCATTTTTATCTGTCCAATATGCTGTGGATGTGCTCCATTTTCACAGGTGTGAAACTGACTTTATACCACTCGCTCGCTTTCGCAGAAAAGCCAGCCTCGTGGCACTAGGGCATAACGTCATCGTGGGCGTATGCAAAATTTCCGACAGGCGTCATATAACCCTTACTGTGATTGGTTGCAAAAGCCATTCTTTGAAATCGTAAGCCAATCAATGAACGCGACAGCCTTTTACGGTATTAATTAATGTGACTCGCCAGTAAAGTACATGTACGTCTAACCTGATTGGTTTACAAAACTACTTTGATAATTGCTAAGCCAGTCAGCGTGCTCGATGCAACAACCTCGTAGAGGTTTTTGAGAGGTGAATTCATGTGGTGATCCAGCGATCGAGTATAAATTCAGGTTGACAATAATGAATTATTTATGACATGCATCGGCTGGATTTTACGACCGAGGTAAGGTTTTTGGCCTGTCCCTGCGTGAATATTTAGTTTAAGTGTGGTACCGGTAATTAAATTAAAAGTACAATTTTGATTTTATGATAATATTCCTTCAACAAGTTTTTATATGGTACTGAAAGGTTGGGCAAAAATTGAGACAGGTACGTTAGGAAATTAATTACTGGGTAGCCTAATAATATTTAGAGCAATTATAAGTTACAGTTCACTTTTTATGCAAAAGGCCATCCTTATTCACTGTTTTTGATTCAAAGTACCGGTAGTTTGAAATTTTTATGATGGTAATCATAATCTTTAAAAGCTAAGCTTTAGTGAGTTCATCATCAGATAAAGACTCTAGAGAAAGAAAGGTTAAGTTATCAGAGTTTTTAAATAACAAAACTGTAGAATACTTCTTTTACAATAAAGTTTTAAAAACAGACACTCAATTCCCTATCCTATAATGAGGTCACATCTATAGGCAAAAGTTTTCATCGCCAAGGTGCGGCCAATTTAGCTCGCCAGGCAGTGGTGAATGACTCTCAAGTAGCCCAAAAAAATTCTCAATACTGGATATTTGGGGCACACAGTTTTATTAGAGAGATTGCGAAATTTACGTGACACGGGAACGCGAACGGCAAGCTACTTTAGTCGAAAATCGGTTATTATGCCCTCTAGAGGGTGAAATCTATTGTGAATTGGTCAATCGTGGAATTACCGTAAGGCGATTACGTTGCGGTTGGTAGCAAAAAATAGCGTTCCAAAATGACAAAAAACGCATTATAAAATGCAGAAAAATGTTATGTTTATCATGTTATGAAACAAATCAAAGTATCCTAATAGAACAAGTAGAGTCCGACATGTAATAAAATCCATTTTGGGGGTTAAAATTTGATCTCGTATAGACAAGAAGAAGTGAACAAATTTCGATTTTTTTCGACGCGAATTCGGACGGGCAGATTGCCTATTCATTTGTGTGTGGAAAATGCCGACCAAAAATCAGCTTGCGAAGAGGCGTTTTAGGCAAGATTTTGTCATATTACGGCATAAATGCGGTATAATTGTCTGTTTGGGACGGGGAACAGAAGTTCGTGCAACGCTATTTTTCGCCTTGCTTTATCGTTGTGCATTAAACAGAGCTCTGTCAAAGTGCTTTGCTTAGGGATACTATTCAGCAAACTCTAAAATGTTTTTAAAACATGATAATGCATGTGTTTTTGGTTTTAGTTAAAACGTTTTGATAACATATCGATGTATGTTTAAAAATCATGAAAACTTGTGTTATACTGAACAAATAATACAACAACATTTTTTGCTAATTTTTTAAATGCTATAGTAAAATATCATTTGGCAAACATATTTAAGTGTCTATTGTGTTAGAACGTTTATCAGCAAGTTTAGAACAAAGGGTTTTTTGAATGTTATTAAAACTTTTAATGCCCTTGACCCTCACATAACCTTTAACCTGACATTTAACGTTTTCTGTAATATATTTGTGTTTGCTGGGTAGTAATCGAACCAGGCATATTAGATTATCTATTTTCATTTTGCTTTAGAAAGTAAACAGGGTATTATTTATATGATAATGGAGTTTGTTTCTTGTTATTCGAATAATATACACCAAGACTTCCTAGGCATCCAACACCAAACTCTGTTTAGATTATTTAGACAAATAGCATACGCGTGTGAACATAGGCCTATACTCATTTTCCAATAGCCCATAAAACTCAAATATCGCTAATCTGGACTGAATGCTTAGAGCATTATAGATACAGCCAGTCGTATTTGCATATCAATACCGAGGAAAGTAGTTCGATGAAAGAAGATAATCTTCTCTGGTTCGATGCACCCAAGGTGAATCAATGGGTGCTTCCTACTACCTTTAGATTATTTGTCTCAGCGTAGCGCCATCATGATTGCATTTGCGTTTACACGTAGTCTTGGTTCAGACTCTATGCGGCTATCACGAACATACTAGGAACGACGAGCGTTAGGACCGACACAAACTGGCTGTGTAGGAGGCTAGTTTGGATGTGAACGGGACTATGACGTTCTACCACAAAATGCAGAAATCCGTAACCCGTATGGCGTTTGCAGTGAACGCCTCTCCGCAATCTCTCTATTTTCAAGACTTGAACATGTTAGATTTGTAGCTTTTGACTGTCAATAAAACTTCTGAGCACCAAATAAATAAAAAAATTTAAAGGAAAATATATGGGAGATAACTTACTGCTGTTAAATGTTAAACTTTCAAAAGTTGCCCAATCTTAGGCAAGTAATTGTAGCAGCATGATTTTCTGAAGTTCAACAAGTGATTGTTACTAAATCAGTACCGGTAGTCCAAATTGGAGCATAAGGTGCAGTGTTGGCAACTTGGCATCACTGAGAACATGTGTGTTCCTACATACAGTTGATACTCCCCTTTTTATACTCCTTCCTCAAATGGACCCTAAGAATATCAAACTACGTGAACATATATTGACAGGTTTGCCAACAATTATTTAATTACCATTACTAATACTAGAACATCAAAAACATGTATATGTTGCAGGGATTTTGTTTAAACTTAGTTTATTTTGTAATAAAATTGCAATGTTTTGCAGCTCCTTTCTCAGTGTCTTCATGGGCAAGTTATTTCTGGTTCTAATTGACTCACTTCCCAGGGGTGCCAAGTCATGATTTCCTGAGTTCAATGTCTTGTCATTTGTAGAAAGGAAGAACTTGTCAGAAAAATCACCAGAAAATAAAGCCTTCCCAAATATTAAGAAGTTCCCATCATGCATTTCATATCATGTATAGGCACAGACCATGCTAAATTCTTTGCTATGGTTTGTCATCAGAGGACGGTATCCTACACTTCCTACAATGCATTTCTTTCATTTCAATAGTCTGTATTGAATTTGCTATATAAATTTATGCAACATGGGTCGATAGCACAATTTGACAAAAATAGCAACGGTCAGAGCACATCCAGATCTTGCATGATTGTTTATTTCTTGACATTGACCCATGTTTGTTCTGTTCTCCAACATGAAAACAGAGGTCTGTGCAAAGTAATATGAGTGTCATTTGATGTAGTGATGAGGTGATGCATGCATATTAAATGTTGCAAAGGATTTTGGGAAGGGATAGATATCTTTTCTGGCTGGTCATCATACAAAATATTTCCAGGGTCAGTCGTAAATATTGAAAGTGTTAAAAATCTCAAACTTCATTATCAACAAAATGTTCTTACTTTGGCACAATTACATATATTTGCTGGTTATTATTTATTTTAGACTCCGAGATATATATTATAAAAATAATGTTAAAATTGGAATATAAAACTAGACTTTGACAAATGTCTAGGGTGTGCGCTCTCAACTCTGCAAAGCATGTGTTGTTGTTTTTTAAATCTTTTAAACCTCTATTGTGCGGATGAGGCTGAGGCTGTGGATCAACGTCTAGCGTTGTGTCTCTGCGTCCCCCTCACTGCCTCTTACTCCTCCAAATCTTTCCAATCTTATCCTTCCTGTCTGCCATGAAGTGCTATCCTTTCTCTTCCTTTACCATCAGCTTGAACTTTGTATCATCTTCCATCTCCCAAGAATGATTACAATTTTATTTTTTTGACATAGAAGTTTTAGAACAAAAAAACAAAACAAAACAAAAACCAAAACCCAAGTACTGGTAAATGGCTTCAAAAATGATGCAATGTTACTGTATGATATTTGAATTATCATGTATCCATGTTTGATATTAAATAATCAGGTTAATAACATGATATGACTAGTCAATATTTGCGCCAGATCAGATACAATTAGGGGAGATTGGGGTTAGTTGAAACATTTTTCACAAAATCGTCTTTTTAACGCAAACCGATTACTTTCAAGAAACACTAACCATATCAGTATAAACATATACATACATGCTACAAATACAGCCTTAAATTTTATTGGACCTGCTTATGATTATTCATATAATCCAATTTGAAAATTTGAAAAAAGTGTTTCAACTAACCCCACCCCTGGGGTAAGTTGAAACATAGAGTGGGGTTAGTTGAAACATGGCTTGTAAAAATTTCAAAATAATTTTTATTGTGTTGTTAGGGTTATACTTCCCTTGAAGGCACCCTTTAACATACAATCAGTGTGAAAAAATGAATAAATAAATATGTGGGAGCGCGGGTCAATACTTTGGACACAAGGTGACAAGTGTCACCATGGACAAAAATATGAGAAGCCTAAAATATTATAAAATGTACTTTCTGTGTGCACTTTTTGCTTGTATTATTGCTTTTTAACCATATTAAAGCAATATTGAAGAAATGGTAAACATGTTACAAATTTTTAAAAAGTCAAATTTTTAACCATATTTTTCTATGCGATTTTCACGTTTCAACTAACCCCACCTCAAAAGTTTCAACTAACCCGATGCCTATTTTTACATTTCAAAGTTCATTACACAAAATAAGAAATACAATAAAACTTTTATTTAACATTATTCTGGGACTTACTACTAGTGCTTATGATACTCAAAAAATAATCCCCTGAATCTTCAAACAACATGGAGATAACGCATCTTTTCTGAGGGGTATAAAAATTAGTCAGCAAGTCAAAAAACAGATATTCCTTTCCCAAGCCAACACTGGTGGGGCATCAGTGCTGTTGCTAATTTGGTGGATGACCCTTACTAATACCTATTACTAGGTGCCAGTATTTTACCAAATTAATTTTTTGTGTCAGAAAAAAATACAATGTTTCAACTTACCCAGTGTTCCAACTAACCCCAATCTCCCCTATATTTTGATATCTAAATGTGATATAGGGAACCTTTGCACAACGCACAATGTCATTGTTATCATTTTTGTTTTGTTCCAAACAAATTGGCAAATATAGTCCACATTGATGTCATCAAACTCAATCACAATGTTGAAGTTTTGGTCATTCATGTCAGCTCTTAAATGTGTACCCCAATAGCTAGCTCATGAATGATTAAATTTTCCCCGGGAATTTTCCTCAACAGGTTTATTGTATCATGGATGTGGTCGCATGTCATGAACTGGGCATAAAAAGTGTTACACACACTAAAATGTCAAAAATCACACCGATTTGTATTCAACTGAACATAACTTTTATTTTGTACATATCATGTATAGGAAAGTATACATTTTTAGGAAGTCTACATTACAAGGATCTCATATGTGGCAAAAACAAAGTCAATATTCAGGGTGGGTAAAATTTATTTAGGGGATGTAATTCTGAAATTAATTGAGACTGAACAATAAAAAACCTATTCACATGTAACAAATCCCCCATATTTGATAGCCCAGTTCACGACATGCGACCATGTACAAGAGAACTAAAAAGTACAAAAAAGCAACAAAAAATAAATAAATAGATAAAAAATAAAATAAAATAAAACATGTACATTGTATGCACAAAAAACCCAACAAAAAACCCTGAATGACCATATTCACATAATTGTGTGCCCCTCCTCTACATGTATGTAAGTAGAGGACACATACCCAGGGCTCTAAAATTTTCCATAGGGGATGCCCCCCTAAAAATCCTAAAAGAAAAAAAAACTTAATTTAAAGCAAATGCCCAGGTGCAAATTCAAATAGCAAAAATCAAAGTTATTTTGGGGTAAAATAGTCTGAATTTGAAAATTGTGCACTTCACATGCTAGTGCTTCCACCTCCACTGTCAAACTGCAATTGAGGCTTGACTTGTTTAGTTTTGAATTGTTTATTGATAGGATTGAAAAAGAAAGAAAAGAATGAAATCTCTGAAAGGAAAGAAGAGAAAGGGTAAAAAGTAAGGCTGGCATTTTGGTGGGCTAGCGGGTACCGCCTAAGATTACATTACCGGGCAGGAAATACCCTGCCGGGTACCGAAATTCAAAAAAAAAAAAAATATGATAATTTGTATTCATGTCATAGTCTATTAATGATTTCAAAATGCATTGAATTTTTAATAGAGTTTGACATGAATACAAAGTATCAATTTTCATAAATATTCAAAATACAAAACATCTTGAATTTTTTTTTTTTTAAGTCAACCATGAATGATCCTAGCATTTACGTAGGTCTATGTCCAGGGACACTACAAAACCGAAAAAATAAAAAACTATTTTTTGAGACATTTTTCAAGGTAATTCCTAACTCTCAACATTGTCAATAATATTTCTAAATGCCAATATCTCAATTTCCAAATTTATAATACCATAACTTACAAATTCAATATCCGATTTAATTGGGGAAAACGGCGTTGTGGAGAAAACTATCTCTATATTTTAAAAGCTCAAAAGTGATAACCTGCCCAAAAGTGTCTCCTTTTGACATGACACGTCACAAATATTGAAAGAAAATGCAGACAACATCTGTGTACAAAGGTGAATAGGATATGAGCTACAATTCAAAATAAAAAATAGTCTTGGAGATATCCTTGTTTGTCTTGATTGCATCATCTCATAGTTTATAATATTGTCTAGTTCAATGTCCAGGTTCTGTAAATAAAAGGTAGTGTTTGTTACCAGTACGGTATACACAAATGTACATGTAGGGACAATGTGGCATTTTACCAAGTATTGGGAGCAATGGGGTTTGTTTTATATGCAAATATCTTTTTTCCAATCCTAATTAAAAGGGCATTTCGTGATCCACAGCATCATCCCCCCCACTTTTCTCAAAAAAAGTTGAGATTGTATCAATGTATATATATACATGTATATCACTGGAAACCTCTGGCTATATAAATGTTTATGTACAAAAAAATTCTTGCAGATTAATTCTTGCAGAATTTCGTTCTGATATGTATACCAGAACAAAATTCCAACACATTGTCTATGGAGCAGTGTAATACAATAACCATGCAAAACTCGCAATTATGCAAAATCAGAATCAATTGAAATTTTGGGACTAAGCTTTTTTTGTGGAAAATGTCATAAAAAGAGGATGCTAGGATCACAAAATAAGTCATGCACATTATTACCCTCATGGCTTAGGATTAGGAACTTGGGTAAGAGTTAGGGTATGGTTACAGGGTGCAGTAGACTGTACAATTGTACATTTATTCCTCAAGCACTATGGATGCAAATTTCTCATCGGTGAGGGTACGATGTATCAATAATTTGTAGTTTACAGTGGTCAGCAGGGGTCGCTTGGGGGATGAACCCAATTTCTGACGTATATGGGTAACAACTAAACATAATTTGGCAAAAAAACAAACAAACAAACACTCCAACACAATTCACAGCACAAAGCCAGTTGGTTAAAAGATAAAAATTTGATGAGGATCCCTTGACCCACATTTAATGTCAATTAAATGATGTAATCAAAGTATGCACAATCCTGTACATTTTTACACCACCAGGATACATTTGTTTGCGTCTTTTGCCCTTTCATACAGAACTGCGCAAAATTAAAATGTACCAATTGCAACCTGTGTGATAATACATTTACTTAAAAAAAAGCTCTGAATTATATTAATATTTTCAAAAAAATATGCAGATCAAAAAATCAAATGTGCAAAAATTCATTAATAGAGTATACAGGTCCGGGATATAGGTCTGGATATAGAATAATTAAATTTATACTGTTGACAAACTTTTATCAGATAGTACATGTAAATACTGTATACATGTCAGCACGTGGTTGCTTCTTTCACAGTTCAGTCACATGTTGTGGCTCTGCTGTAAAGACATCACATGTAAAAATCACTAGGAGTAAAAAGGTAAGCTTTCAAGATTTTTTATAGTCTGGATGTAGGACATAACTTTTTAGCTGGGAAGTGCATAAGTATTTTATGCCTCCTAGTGGTTGTCTGTCGGTCAATCCTTTTGTCTGGGGTTTTGAGCGCAACTTTTTCGGAATTGGTAAAGCTGTATACATTGTACATATATTAATAGTGATGTGACTTGGTGGAACTATATTTCATCAGGTGGGACCTCTTCACCTGATGAAATTTACTGAGACATCACTGTCTATGAGTCTCTCCCCTTGAGTCCTCTCTCTTCTTCACCATACAACTCTAGTGACTCATTTAATCGTAATTCTTTTTAATCTCAAAAGTAAAATGTACTTCAGCTTTCTCTCCATTATGCTATTTCTGATGGTTGAACTTGTTCCTATCTTGTCTATCTGTCTTTTCATGTCACTTGCAGTTAACCTCCTGTAACACCATAACTTATAAGCAGCATCAGAAATTCCTTTCATTTTTGGTCAAAGCCCAACACTCGCATCCGTAAGGAAAATACAGATTGCATGTATAATAATAGGCATACATGTACCTTGATGTCAATGGATAGGCAATTTGTTGCCCACCTATAATTTGGTAAAACTAGAAGTGAGTAAATGGTTCTCTCGTTGAATCAGAATTATAGTTTTCATGAGACCACATAGTCATAGTTCAACTAAAGTTGGACATGTAATGTCACTGACATTCTGCTCCATAGATTTTCAATATGTGGATTTTGTCCAATTTATAACATTTGATATCAAGTACAATAGTGCAACTTTTTCTTTCTGTTGTTTCCACTTCATGTTGAGACCCCTAAAATCACCCACTACCATTTTTATTATTTAAACTTTTGAAAAACTATAAGCAGATATATTCTATTAGTAAGGAAGATTCTGTACAGTACAGCTTATTGTTATGTTTTACTGTCAGAGGCCATTTATTGAATTATATTTTTTCTCAGTTTTTATGTGTCTATAGGAAGCATTCAATTTGGCTGTAAGGTCACCCAGTTTGAAGGTCTGTTTTCACAGTCCAGTGGATTCAAAGTGGGTATGTAAGGGTGTGATGGTAATTGACCAATTGACTGACTTCCACAGTCAAGGGTCTGCATACAAAGTCCAGCATATGGCTGATAAAATGGTTGCTTAACGTCATTATCCAGACTATGATTTATAATCATGATAAGGCTTGTACTAGTATACAAAGTGGATAAAAGTTTACATCTGAAGAAGCAAGACTACCTGTGCATTTTCACTGAATGTACAGATCTGCTTTTTGTGCTTCACTGTTAAAATCTAGCTACCTCACAATGCGGAAAATTAACAGCAGCCAGGGTAATGGTAGCATACAGGTACATGATACAGCCACTGCTGAAGCCATTGTCATGTCCCAGTCTTATTAATTCCCTGCCAAAAATTAATGCATGGCCTGCATATCAAGTTCTATGAATTGCAAGTGAAATATTTAACAGTATGGTAAAATATGCAATAAATAAATGGGAGTACAACTGTAAAGTATTAGAGTGGAACAATAATATTATGCCTGTAAAAAATAATGGTTGTCTTGAACCACCATCTTTATGCAAAAATGTGTTTGTATAAAATGTTCAAAATGGCACAGCCATGCACCGATACATCAATAAATCAAACCTATCAAGGCCAGCCTTCTACATACGCTATCGGCCCATATGCCTCATGAATATAATTTTTTAACAATAAATAGTGCAGCATATTTTTTTGTCAATTTCATAGTTTAATACTTAAATAATAGGGGAGTTATCTACCTAAATATCTAGCTATCTACATACTATATCCGATAATAGCCGTTGCTGCAACTTTTGAATCAAGCTGCAAACATGGGCAAAGGCTAGGCCAGGTAGCTGATTATGCAACTTTTGTGACCAGGTAATTCAATCAGGAAATGGTTCACTAAGGACAGGTCCAAGGGCAGCTTGAGGTTGATCAATTTGGGAGTTTTATAGAACCATAGGCCTACTAAATATCAAGCTATTTGGAGAGTGAATACAGGTCAGTGCAGAGGAAAAGTCTGCAATTACATTCATCTGGCACGAATGCGCATTCACTTGCCATAATTGCACAGTAAGCAGGTGTAAGAAGCTTTGTGACTTTGTGTATTATTATCATTGGATTTTACTATCTTCCATATGACAAGGTTCGAAATGTCACCCCGGTTTGACTGACAAATTTGCCAAAAAGTAAAGTTATTGGTAAAACAATAAAATACACTTTTTCTATAGTGAAATTTTGTGTAGAATCTGAATCTGAAGTCAAAAATGCCTACAGTGCTTTCATTTTCAAACTCCAAAATTCCTATGGCAATTTCCTATAGGAAAAGGTGTGTCCAGGGCAATCTAAAATGGGCATATCAGATTGTTAAAAAAATCCAGGCTTTTTTAATATACACAGTGAGCACCAATAACTCAAACTTGTTGTAGACAAGTATCTTGGGCACATCAAGTTTGAATTTTAAGTCCATAGGTCGATTATTAAAAAAGCCTGGATTTTTTTTAACAAACGCATGTATTTTTTTCACGCCCTTGAAAATTAAGGGGTAGGGGTAACATTTTGTGATTTTTCTGAAAATTTATAAACAATAATAAATACAAAATTATTATCAGCATTTAGCTTATTAAATGCTGAATAAAATGAGGGGTAAATCTTCTTTGTAGCACCTTCTGATCAAATTTTATGAATGTTACAAGCCGCTTGTCATCCGAAAATTGAGTTTTTTTGTGAATCTTTTGTCACGGCAAATGTCAATTTCCAGTGACCATTACAAGTATAATAAATGATTAATATGGAAAATAATGGTTTTGAGTTGACTGAATGGTACTACCCTAAGTTAATGAATAAAAGTGATAAATGGATCATCATTAAAGGTTAAATGGGTATAATCAGTGATTCTAAATGAAGGCTCCAAAATTTTGTCATACGAAAATGGCGTTTTTCGGACAAAATTGACACAAAATCAGTATTTTTCTCAAAAACTATACTAAACACAAGGTTTTAGGTGGTAAAATTAGAAACTACATACAATTTTACCCCAGAAATGACCTATAAGAATATGTTTTATTGTTATTTTCACCCTCAAATATTTTTTTCACGCTCGTGTCAGTCAAATCGGGGTGAGTTCTTGAATGCTGTCATATCTTGTGTTGAAATTTGCTGTGTTACATGGCAAAATCCTGCTGCTGTCGGGTACTGGTACATGTAGTAGCTAATTGAATATTCCCTGTATCTTACTTGTTAATGTGATGCGATCAAAGGGAATGAGTTAATGTTGCACATATTGATTTTGTGTTATTGGCAGAAAATGTGCTCAAATCTTTTTGTTTCTTAATGTTGCATTTTCAGCAACTAATGCAATAATTCTCTAATAACTTTATAACCTGAAGTGGGATGTGATGTATGTAAACAACTTGAAATAGAATATTTTTATGCCTCCACCGCGAGGCATACTGTTTTTGCAATGTCCGTGCTTCCGTGCTTCCGAGCTTCCGTGCTTCCGTCCGGACGCTATATCTCGGGCATGCATGGGCGGATTGACTTCAGATTTTCAGGATAGGTGGGTCTGGTCAAAAACTCTGGCTACTTTTTTTTGGGTGAGGTTCAAGGTCATATACTGAGGTTAAAGGTCATTTGAGGTCAGGGGGCCCATTTTCCTTATTTACCTCTTTTCTCAGAGACTAGGGGTCGCACGTTCCTCAAACTTAGTGGGTGGGTGCATCTTGACCCCAGGCAGAACAAGTTTGTATTGGTTAGTGGGTCAAGGTCACCTGAGGTCATCCAGGGGTCATCTGAGGTCAAATGAGCAAAAACTGTTGTATGGCCATGATACTTGGTACATACAATCAACATTTAGAGCCAAATTTTTGGAAGGTCATTTTGGGGTCACCCAGGGGTCATCTGAGGTCAAATTAGTAAAAACTGTCGTATGGGCATGAAACTTGGTGGGTACAGTCAACATTTAGAGCGAAATTTTTGAAGGTCATTTTGAGGTCATCCAGGGGTCATCTGAGGTCAAATTAGTAAAAACTAGCATATGGGCATGAAACTTGGTGGGTACAGTCAACATTTAGAGCCAAATTTTGGGAGGTCATATTGGGGTCATCTGAGGTCAAATTAGTAAAAACTGTCATACGTGCATGAAACTTGGTGGGTACAGTCAACATTTAGAGCCAAATATTTGGA
The DNA here is from genome assembly GCF_039555335.1 of Amphiura filiformis. NCBI lineage: Eukaryota > Metazoa > Echinodermata > Ophiuroidea > Amphilepidida > Amphiuridae > Amphiura > Amphiura filiformis. The sequence continues at coordinate 15,034,663 of NC_092645.1, forward strand.
AGGTCATTTTGGGGTCATCCGGGGTCACCCAGAGATCATCTGAGGTCAAATTGATACAAACTGCTTTGTATCAACTTTTGAGTGCCACATCGCTCCCTTTGGTGGAGGCATCACGGTCGACGCTGTGCGTCGAAAACCGTGACATCCGAGAACCGCGGTCCATCTAGTTGATTTTATACTTATTTCCATTGATCATGTCACATACATTTGTAGAGATTGAAATTTAATAATATCTTCTTTTTACATTTAATTCTTTTCACTCAGGTTTTTATGATCAGTAGAGTCGTGTGCTAGCTGTAGCCACACAAGATGGCAGAAGCCCATGTAGCTGTTGGGTTTCAGTTCTCTGTGACAGACGAAGGAATAGATGTTAATGTCAATCTTGAAGCACTCAAGGCTGTCTTCAATTCAGGCAAACGCTCATGGATTAAGAAATTATGGCGAATCAAGGTAAACACTCGTAAGAAACATTGACGGGTTATGCCTATCATAGTGCAAGAAGGATAGATGAGTTGACCTCAATGTTTATCAACAAAGGCAAGAGACTGTTAAATCGATATGCTTGAGTGAACCGCATGCAACCATTCCACTGTTCAATAACCTTATTGTGATGTGGCGGGGGTTTTAAAAACAAGAGCCCTGAACAAAATATGAAGCGCACGCTTACTGCCAGGCAAAAAACAATGGAAATTGTGATGATGCGAGCGCATTAGGGTGGTTCTTATTTTACAAAAGTCTGAAATTCCATGCTCCTACCCCTTAGAATGGTTCAGTTGGATGAAAAACTTATTCTGTAAAATTTTCAGGAAGATCGGACAATATTTACTGGTAGCCCAAGAGCCTCCAATATGGTGACCCCTGTCGTGATTATTGGTCATCGGACATTTTTGAGCAATTTTAGGGGAGTATATTTTCAAAATAGAGTGTCTCTTGATATTCAATCTTTCTAAATGCATTAAAGGTGAACCTCATTGAAAATAAAGTTATATATCAATGGAAAGCTTATGATATCAGGATATTAAAAATACTTTTTTCTGATTTTTTTTATGGCCAATAAAGCTGAAAAATTAAAAAAATTAATGAATTTTTGGTCTTTTTTTAAGGCGCCCAAAAGCACCCAAATCAATCGTCTTTGACCTTGAGAATGCTCGTGACGTAAGCTCAGGGTTCTTGATCACGTGATCCTACTCGGAAACATGTAAACAAGACTTGCTTCCTGTACTTTGCAAGCTGCCCGGCAAGTCTGATTTTCACAATAAAGCTTGAAATGAGAAGAATCTTCAAGTTGCTGATTCCTTCTATATATATTAGAAATAATAGAATTATTGTCAACACGAAAATGTTCCGTAAATTTTTGACAAAATCAGTCATAACTGGCTGGGTATAACTGGGTAATTGAGTTTGAATTTCGGCGCTGGGATCAATTCCATGCGCAAATGATTGCTGCTACCGTATACCGTTCATGTCATGGACTGAATAAACATGATCGAATAACAAATTAAATAACTTGTTTGTGACATTCCCTATTCTTGATTCATTTAAAAATATCGTCTTGTAGTAATCAAAAATTAATTAAAAACCGCCGATTTCATCAAATCCAGCCCATAAAGGTTTTCATATTATAGCGCATTCGGTAATACATTCTCCGGTACATTCTTTCCACACAATCACAATTGAAAGAAACAGATACTTTATTATAAAATAAATACAATTTAGGCTTAGCAGACCGTTATTTGATGGAATTCTGAAATCTGAATAAAATTAAAATATTGTCACTTATGTCACGATTCTTTTAATGATACTACCATCACTGGTGTACTGAAAAAGTGAAACATTCATGTTTTATGGATTACCGAACACGATGCGTAAATTGCTGCTTTTATGCTGAAGAAATTACAGGCAGCCGCATGCGATCAAGGTGGGCAAACACAACGACTTCGCCGTCTCTCCGGTAGCACAAGTTCAAGTTGCGCCGTGTTTCAGCAGATTTGATCAATCGTTCCCTTATATTTGGAACATCTACAGGAATAAATTTTGCTGATGAAGTAGCAATAAGTTGGAAATATCAGAATGTGAATATCAAATCGGTCATTTTGTCTGCAAGTACAGTACGCATAGTCGCGGATACGGAACACTCGGCGACTGAGTGAGTTCACCCGCCCGTATGTATCTACGAGTTCGCCTATCATACATGACCGGTTGTAAAGTTAAGAAATAATTAAAAAATCCCGTACATGTACTTTATTCTATTCCTTCATTTTCTCATTGTGATAAGTTCATCTCAACTTGGTGTGACGATCTGAACTGGTAGCACTAGCAGTTATATTTTTGTAATCTGTTTTCATTCCCGTTCTTCGTCGAATCTTCGCTCTTCGTGCTTTACTGAAATATTACCTATGCATATCGTGGATGGCTTGGCCTATCCCAAATCACCCCGCCAGCACTTTTCCCATTTTTAATCCACACACTTTATTCAGGAACTTCATTCTTGATTTGATCATGATGTTTCCTTCATGTTATTCTTATTTTATTGAAGATATTTTCATGTAAAGTAAGTTGGCAATGACTGAGTTCGTGCATTGGCCCGATGCATGCCACAGTAATGCATGGACATTGTGTTTACACTCAAACCCGGAAGTAACTATGTGTCCCGTGTTGGCGTCATCATCGAAAAGCGCCCAATTTGAGCGATTTCGTTTTTGTAATTTAGGGGGTGCCAATATCCAATCTTTGCATGGAGATTATGTCTATCCTGGTGCGTTAGGCAAATAAAAAATATTCTTTTCTGCTTCCTGGCATCATAAGCTTTCCATTGATATATAACTTTATTTTCAATGAGGTTCACCTTTAACAGTAACTAGTTTAACATGTATATAACAAAAGGTGCCTTGTATTTACTTCCATTGTTGTTTTAAACTCGACTAGATATGGGACTTCGTGCTGCGAATACTCCTTATACCGGTCCTCGCCCATTTTCAAGCATTTGTAAGGGGTCTAATATAAAAATTAGAGTGTCTCTTGATACCCAATCTTTGTAATTGCATTAAACAGTAACTAGTTTAACATGTATAACAAAAGATGTCTTGTATTCACTTCCATTGTTTTTTTAAACTCAACTAAATATGGTAATTTGTGCTGTGAGTACTCCTAAATACCAGTCAACAGCCATTTTCGAGCAACTTTTATAAGGGGTTTATTTTCAAAATAGAGTGTCTCTTGATACTGAATCTTTGTAATTGCATTAACAGCAAACAGTAAACATATCTAGATAGCAAAAGATGTCTTGTATTCACTTCCATTGTTGTTTTATTCTCAACCAGATATGGGTGTTTATATAAATATGGAGGCCAGTAGTAAAACATGGGCCTTGTTTTGCATTTCTCAAGATTGTAGAAAAAATGTAAAAGCCTGCTAATTTTTTTTTCATTGCATTTAACTAATATATATTTATACAATAAATCAAGACTTTTTTTTTTTTTACTTCTGTTGACATAGTAGAATTTTACGGGAGAAAAGTAATGGAGTCATCATGTTTTTTGTGAAAACAGTGTGACATGAAAAGAGACATTTTAAATTCCACATTTCCCCATATAATAATTAAAACCTTACCTTGTTTGCTATGGAAACATGAACAGAGGTCCATTTTTATGATTGTCAACAAGATTTTATCAAATGTTGCGAAGTTTGTGTTTTTTGTTTTGCCGATTTTCACCACTCCGTAACATTTCGTGTCAGCAATGTTACGGGTGTGAAAAGAGTTTTTCAATCGGTCACCAGTTTAAAGCGTAAGCTTTCTGTATTGTGAAAGTTGAGTTTTGAAACAAATATGACAGTACCTTAACTTAAAAAACATATGGAATGTGCCTGTAATCCAAATCAAATAAATATTCAATGATAAATTGAGATTTTAATAACTTTGGTGTCACTCACTTTCGTTACGGAGTGAGATTTTCTTCGATGTAGAAATGTAAACATTGTGTCTTTATGAATGAAAGTCACATGATACACAGGCCGGATGATGACCTCTTTACGACCGTGTGCAAAAATACCCACGTGGAGACAATTTTTTTTTCACGCGCTTATTGCCTTCGTGTTTAAAGCGTTACGGGTGTGTTTGTGTTACGGGGGTGTACAACATTTAACGTGTGTTTTAGGGTGGTTCTTAATTTTCAAAAGTCTGAAATACCTTGCTCCCACCCCTTCAAATGGTGATCCTGGATGAAAAACTTATTCTCTGAAATTTTCAGAAATATTGAATATAATTTAGAGGTAGCTCAAGAGCCCGCAATGTGGCGCGACTTAGCGAATTTTAGTTGTCGGACATTTTTGAGCAAGTTTACAAGGGTCTATTTTCAAAATAAAGTGTTTCTTGATACCCAGTCTTTGTAATTGCATTAACAAGAACTAGTTTAACATACAAATAGCAAAAGATGTCTTGTATTTACTTCCATTGTGATTATAAACCAGACCAAAAATGGCATTTCGTACCACGCAATGCTAAAATACTGTCCGTCAGCCTTTTTGGGCAATTTTGAGGGCCACTAGTTTTAAAAAAGAGAATATCATGATGCTCAAAACTTTATAATTGCATTAACATTAACTACTTAAACATATAAATAACAAAAAATATCTTGTATTGTCATTCATTATTGTTTTAAACTCAACCAAATATAGTACTTTGTGACATGAATACCCCAAAAATACTATATATCGGCCATTTTGGGCAATTTTACAATGGTCTATTTTCAAAACGCAGTGTCTCTTGGTACTGAATCTTTGTAATTGCATTAACAATAAGTAGTTTTACACATTATATAGCTCTAGATGTCTTGTTATTACTACCATTATTGTTTTAAGATAAACCAAATATGGTACTTTGTGCCATTTGACCCCGAAATAATGTGTGTCAGCTCAGTCAGCCATTTTGTGCAATTTTACAACACTTGGGTCTATTTTCAAAACACAGTGTCTCCTGATACTAAATCTTTGTATAATTACAGTAACTAGTTGAACACATATTATAGATGTCTTGTATTTACTTCCATTATTGTTTTCAAATGTGGTACATGTACTTTGTGACATTGCGTGTCAGTTGGCCATTTTGAGCAATTTTACATGGGCCTATTTTCAAAACAGAGTGTCTCTTGATATCAAATGTTTGTAATTGCATTGAGAGAAACAGTTCCACATATTTTTTAACAAAATATGCATTGTAAAGTTGTATTGACTGCCATTGCTGTTTTATTCTAATTCTAAATTTATTAATTGTTGTGGTCGTTGCAATAGATAGGTTGTATGTTTACAGGTAAGTTCTAGGCACTGGACAGGGGTCGAAATAAGCGATAGCCCGATAGCCATGGCTATTAGGTTTTCTGTCAGGCTATTGGGTTTTATCTCCATGTAGCCCGTCGGGCTATTGACACTCGCTGTCGTAAAGTTCCACAGGGGTTTTCATGCGCCCAGAAAAATGAAAACATGTGAAAGGAAAATAAAAGCTTCGATCTCCAATATTTACGGCCTGTCCAGAAATTATGTAACATAAAATGCAATGTAACATAAATGTTGAAGTGAAGTCACCGTAGCATTGTAACATAATTTAAAAATAGAAATAAAATACACACCGCCGGCATAATTACATGTACACAGATTGCGATATTGTCTAGAACCACTGCTGATAAGTTATTGCAGTACTGAATGATGACACGTACATGAGTTGGTAATTTCTAATTCTAGGGATCGGAAAGAAATGCTTTGTGGGTGGTGTGTAGAGATATGCCATCGGTGAAATACCACACAATGATCGGCCGTAGTTAAGAAAAAACTGACAAAAAGTTGCCCTTGAATTATGTTTTATTATAGTCATCATACTCCAGTAATTCAATAAATATCATAATATTTGGCCTAAACTTGAACTCATTTGCAATGAAATGTCATTTTTTATTGAGTAAAGCATGGGTTCCATGTGGTGCCAATGGTGTTGAATTCTGCACTTTGCTGAAGTTGAACTGCATTTTGTGGAATTCGGCGCACTTTTATGGCATAAAGCAACACTTTTATAGTAAGTAAACTGCTTGGGAACTTTCTTAAAAAGTGAGATAGTTGGTTACAGGCGAGAATCGTGGCGTGAAAAGCGAGATCACATTTTTTGCCGGGCTTTAACTAATAACATGATACCGGTAACACATCATCGTAACCCCGGATCGTAACCAAAATCACAAAATCTGATACTAATATATTAATTAAAATGGTACATTCAATACTTGACAGATTAGAGAACCCCTCATTTTAGGATTTGAGTGCATATTTTTAACACTTTCAGGGGGTTCAGGGGTTCTGAGAACCCCTGGTTTTAAAACCTAGTGTTACCCCTGATTATGGGGGGGTTACTCACTAATAACTGAATATTTGAACAAACGATTGGTTTGAATTGTGCGAAAACAATGTCTTTTTTCAGGGCTATTGAATTTCCTTCAGGGCTATCAGAAAAAATGGCTAGATAGCCCGGATGGCTATCAGGAAATGGTCCCTTATTTCTACCCCTGACTGGAGAGCTTTTTTATTGTCATTCCCCTCTTACCATGCTTACAAAGGTTATTACCCCTCATCACCGCGAGTTGCTTGAGCTCTCTATCACGTGCACCTTCCTTGGAGGCTTTCCCCCTCATGATACCCACTTCTTGAAACCGGGTCCCTTGAATCACGCACATTTGATGGCCAAGATCATTTTACTCCTCATTGGATGTTCCAAGGGCAAAAATTCAAACTGACACACTATGACATGAGGAGAAAGGCATTCAGGAGTTTTTCCTATTTTCTGTGGCTCTAAGCATGGTTCACTGCACCCCTAGCAGCCTGTGCTCCACATAATGATATCCAGCTAATTGCAGGCTTATGAAGACAACCATCATGTTTTTACAAACACATAGCACACAATCTGACATAATGAAGTCCAGCTGCAGTTCCTGCTTCAAGTTGTATCTGAGCATCGGCACCAGTTTGCTAGTCAACCCAGGAATAATAGACAATGGGATAGGCATCCTAGTCTGCTGCCCTCTTTCGAAATATGTATCCTAGGTCTCACAATAGGCGGATTAGCGGCCATTTTGTCTTCGACATGATTTTATTCACGTGTCCTTATATTTTAGTACACAAATATATAAGTTAACAGGTTTACTATTTTAAAATTATATTTTGAGTATATTCTGCAGTAAATAGATCAAATGACGGTGATTGTTCAGGTATTATATGCTTGATAAAATTAAACTGTTTGACCAGCTAGTATTCTCCTCCGCCGTCATTGTGATTCCAGACACTCCACGTACCGTGTTGCGAAGGTGGTGGAGACTAAAGCTGTATTGACGAACACGCATGCGTTAAAAAATATGTAGCCTAGGTCGAACAATAGCGTGACGTAGTTTCCGGCATTGTTCCTATGCACTTTCACCCTCCTGGTCAACCTTGGCAGATTCTTAGTTTAATGAAAGCAACTAAGGGGAATCTTTTGTTATAAATATGTTGAACAAGTTGCTGCTAATGCAATTACAAAGATTTATTATCAAGAGACACTCTGTTTTGAAAATAGGCCCCATTATGTAAAGCTCAAAATGGCTATTACTGACAAACAGTTTTTGGGCCATGGCACAAAGAATCATATTTGGTTGATCTTAAAACAATAATGGAAGTAAATACAAGACATCTAGTACTATAAAATGTGTTCAACTAGTTACTGTAAATGCAAATACAAAGATTTAGTATCAGGAGACACTGTGTTTTGAAAGTAGACCCTTGTAAAATTGCTCGAAATGGCCGATTGACACGCAGTATTTCGGGGTCAAATGGCACAATGTACCATATTTGGTTGATTTTAAAACAATAATAGAAGTAAAAACAAGGTATCTAATGCTATATATGTGTTAAACTACTTAATGTTAATGCAATTACAAAGATTCAGTGCCAAGAGACACTATGTTTTGAAAATAGACCCTTATAAAATTGCCCAAAATGGCCGATAAACAGTATTTTCGGGGTATTCATGTCACAAAATACTATATTTGGTTAAGTTTAAAACAATAATGAATGACAATACAAGATATTTTATGTTATTTATATGTTTAAGTAGTTAATGTTAATGCAATTACAAAGTTTTGAGCATCATGATATTCTCTTTTTTAAAACTAGTGGCCCTCATAATTGCTCAAAAAGGCTGACGAGCAGTATTTTAGCAGTGCGTGGCATGAAATGCCATTTTTGGTCTGGTTTATAATCACAATGGAAGTAAATACAAGACATCTTTTGCTATTGGTATGTTAAACTAGTTATTGTTAATGTAATTACAAAGACTGAGTATCAAGAAACACATGATTTTGAAAATAGACCCTTGCAAACTTGCTAAAAAATGTCCGGCGACTAAATTTCGGCCAAATCGCGGCCACATTGAGGGCTCTTGAGCTACCTCTAAATCATATTCAATATTTCTGAAAATTTCAGAGAATAAGTTTTTCATCCAGGATCACCATTTGAAGGGGTGGGAGCAAGGTATTTCAGACTTTTGAAAATTAAGAACCACCCTAGTGTGTTTATTGTTTTGTGACGTTTCTAGTGATAAATTTGAATTTAATTAGTTCCAAGACTTTAAACAAAACGTTGTAGTGCATTGGAAGTAAGAATTACTCGAGAAAAATCGCAGAAAGATGTCACATTCCAACACACGGACTTGGTGTCAGTGTTACGGTGTGGCCATTCTGAATTTTTCTCGGGCTATCCTTGACAAAAAACTTGGAAATTTCCATGCATAATTGTTTTTATAATGATCGAATAACTCATGCGATTCGACTCGCAGAATATTTCTGTGAAACATCATTTTAGTACGAAAGATCATCGCCGAATACGGACTAGTTGGTAACAGAAAACTTCATCCGTAACTGAAATTGGCATAACACAAATCTCATAGTTACGGCGTGTTCGATATGAGCTATTTTACAGTGGTTTTGTAGAGATAAATATTTGTATTTGTGTATCAATGCTTTCTCGTTCTATTTTTATTAATATTGAATGAAATGGGTAATGTATTTCTGTCTTACTGTTGGCCAAATGCCCAAGTTTCAACAAATACAGAGTTTATTTATCACGCCGTAACCTTGACCCCATATCGTTTTGGACTCGACCATTTGATAGCAGAGGGTGTGTTTGTTGTCAAAACATGGCGATAGGATGGGGAAATTGTTTTGCGTGCATAGAAACTGCACTTTTTTTACAAAGCATTGATAATTATTGATATTATTTATTTATTATATTTATTACTTATCATGTTTATGTTCAAATAAGAATATTTGCTTTTCTTTTAATCCAATTTGAACTTCTAACATTTTGTCCCCCCCTTTAGCTTCATGACAATTCAACTTTCCAAATCCATTAGTTTTCTTTGCATACCTGTTCAGTGTTCACCATGGTGGAAAGTTGCACTCTTTGTAGTAAACAACTGCACAATATTGTGCTACATTGATAGCTATTTAATTAATTAGACAAATATGATATATAATGCAACGAAAAAAACCACCCTGTTTTACTTTTATGGGAGGGCGGACCTTTCAACTTCAAGTAGGGTCGGTTGGGCAAAATTTGGGTTTTTTTTTCTTTGAAGCCAAAATTACAATACCTGCAGAAGGTATAAGTATAGTTTTAGGTGGATTTTATCTTTCCATGTTAATGATTATTTTGAAACAAGTGTTGAAATATTTCATACAAGTTATTATAGATAGGCCTAACCCAAATGTGGTGTTTTATTAGTATAATAAAGCAAACTGTTGTTTTTATTTAAGTTTCTACATCAACATTACAATGTTTAACAAGAAGCTACAAGATATGTCACTTGCAGAAAACAGCAAAATTAAGTTTATTAACCACCTGAATGATTCAGTTCTACTTTGAATAATATCTTGAGTAACATGATGCTGTAACATTTTAACTTCTCTAAATGTCTTTCAACTTTGATGCATCAAGCCAACCCTCACTAAATTTAAGGCTTGGTGTCAGTGTTACATGCGAAATGATAAGTAACCATACAATAGTTAAAATTATGTATAATGTTGCTCAGTCAGAAAATAGTCTTGTGAAAATAATTCCGCCCTGATGTGGTTACGCATTTCCTTGCATTCTGTGGTACTACATTGTACTTTAATGTCAGCGGTACCGGTACTACTTTGGTGTCAGCGTTACAGGTGTGATTAAAGATAACACAAGATGTAATAGCTTGGCTTGCTGAGAGGAACCATAGTCAAACTGAGCAAAATAACTACATTTATCAATGAGGAAAATAAATCTTTGAAGTATTCAACTATTCTGAAATTTAATCAAAGTTAAATAGTGCAATGTACATCGATCTGTAGAATAAATATTTGGAAACTAGAATAAATATTTGGAAACTTATATCATCCCCAGGTAGAAGTTCTGGCCACTTTGTTTGTATTTTACATTATTGAGCATGTTAACTAATATAATATTGTTTAGTTACACATTTCTCACATAATATTACTTAGTTTTGGACTTGCTATTATAATAGGTAGTGTAGATAGATAGCTTATGTAGTTCATGATGTCACTCTGTAACAGTGACACCAGTGTCAGCGTTACAGGTGTTAATGTTTTTAACATTGAGCATTGGATATATTTATGACATTGTAGTAGTATTTTTGAATCTTGCCAATCACTAATGAATGCATCCTTGATTATTAAACTTCTTTTCAAAGCAAGGATATATAATACTTTGGTATACATTACAGTAATTTTGAAACATAATTGCCCGAATCGGTCGTAATTTGACAAAATATTGGGACATTAAGTTCTCATTTTTCACAAGTATTGTCAAAGGATTAAGGATCTTTTTTTTTCCAAAGTAAAGATGTCGATAACATTTGTTAAAAACCAGCAAATCATTATCATACCTCAACTATACATTTGTTACAGCTCCAAGACAAATAAACAATTTGGTGTCATTGTTACAGGTGTTAATTTGTGTCTTATGTCTCACTTTATTGTGTTGCTGTCCAAATAGGGATTATGTTTCATTAAAGCGGATTATTTTTGTGTGAAATATGGGTCTCAGGGTGTAAAATAATGAAAACAAAATTCTCATTAACCCAATTTGAAAATTTGGTCCCAATGTCACACTCTGGCCTCCATATTTATATAAACACCCATATGGTAGTTTGTGCTGTGAGTATTAAAATATGGCCGGTCGTCAGCCATTTTCGAGCAACTATAAGGGGGCCCTATTTTCAAAATAGAGTGTCTCTTGATACCCAATCTTTGTAATTGCATTAACAGTAACTAGTTTAACATATGTATAACAAAAGATGTCTTGTATTCACTTCCATTGATTTTTTAAACTCAACTAAATATGGTAGTTTGTGCTGTGAGTACTCCTAAATATCAGTCAACAGCCATTTTCGAGCAACTTTTATAAGGGTTTATTTTCAAAATAGAGTGTCTCTTGATACTGAATCTTTGTAATTCCCCCGGGGTAATTCCATTAACAGCAAACAGTAAACATATCTAGATAGCAAAAGATGTCTTGTATTCACTTCCATTGTTGTTTTATTCTCAACCAGATATGGTAGTTTGTGCTGTGAGTATTAAAATATGGCGGTCGTCAGCCATTTTCGAGCAACTATAAGGGGGGCCTATTTTCAAAATAGAGTGTCTCTTGATACTCAATCTTTGTAATTGCATTTTAAACATCAAATAACTTAACATTATACAAAAGATAATGTCCTGTATTCACTTTCATTGTTGTTTTATTCTCAACCAGATATGGTAGTTCTTCAATCTCTTTGTAATAGGCATTAACAGCAACAAGACAGCCTGCAAATGTCTCTATATTAAAACATCTGCCAAGTAAAGTCTCCACCTGTGGTATCTTTCTAGAGCAGCCTTGGTTCTTCGATCCCATCGCTCCAGTGGCCACAAAATGTGAAATGGTAAAATCAATGCAAAGCGGGAGGGTGAGAATGAAACGCTCAAGCGCATCAAAGTTGCTGCACGGCTAATTTCAGATAGTCGACTGGAAGACTTTGTCACACAGAATACCAGTTAAGACTCTTGGAGAAGTTGGGTATTATCAGCTGACTTTATGGATCATGAACCAGAAACTTGGACCAGCCGTGATCATGGTGATGACTTTCTTGAGGGGGTGGAAATCATCAGTCTGACAGTCAGCACAGACTGTTATTTGGGTTAGAACAATGAATGTGAATACAGAACAGTTTTGTTATGTTAAACTAGTTCAGTTGCTTTTAATGCAATTGCAAAGATTGAGTATCAATGGATACTCTATTGGGAAAATCCCCCATAAATTGATGGCTGACGACCATTAGGGGTACTCACGGCACAAGTTGCCATATCTGGTTGAGTTTAAAACAACATTGGAAGTAAATACAAGACAGCCTTTGTTATAGATATGTTAAACTAGTTACTGTTAATACAATTACAAAGATTGAGTATCAAGAGACACCCTGTTGGGAAAATAGACCCCCTTGAAAATGGCTGATGACCAGTCCGTATTTAGGTTCTCACGGCACATAACTGCTATTTGGTTGCGTTTAAAACAACAATGCAAGTGATTACAAGACATTTTTTGTTATATACATATGTTTTAGTAGTTGGTGTTAATGCAATTACAAAGATTCAGTATCAAAAAACACTCTATTTTGAAAATAAACCCCTTATAAAAGTTGCTCGAAAATGGCTGTTGACCGGTATTTAGGAGTACTCACGGCACAAACTACCATAATTAGTTGAGTTTAAAAAATCAATGGAAGTGAATACAAGACATCTTTTGTTATACACATGTTAAACTAGTTACTGTTAATGCAATTACAAAGATTGGGTATCAAGAGACACTCTATTTTTTATATTAGACCCCTTACAAATGCTTGAAAATGGCAGAGGACCGGTATTTAGGAGTATTAGCATACACGAAGTCCCATATCTAGTCGAGTTTAAAACAACAATGGAAGTAAATACAAGGCACCTTTTGTTATATACATGTTAAACTAGTTACTGTTAATGCATTTAGAAAGATTGAATATCAAGAGACACTCTATTTTGAAAATATACTCCCTAAAATTGCTCAAAAATGTCCGATGACCAATAATCACGACAGGGGTCACCATATTGGAGGCTCTTGGGCTACCAGTAAATATTGTCCGATCTTCCTGAAAATTTTACAGAATAAGTTTTTCATCCAACTGAACCATTCTAAGGGGTAGGAGCATGGAATTTCAGACTTTTGTAAAATAAGAACCACCCTAGAGCGCATACTGCCAGGCATTGACGTCAGATGTTAACTCATCTATATAGTCATTCTATATATTGTACAATGTACACATATGGTCATGTGTTTTATACTCGCCTCCTTTTGCGTTACATGGCGATTTTGGTTTTCACGCCATGAATATTGCTTTCATTATTCATATTTCTGAAGTATACCCCCTAGCATAGTAAAAGTATACATTTTCTTGTAGGAAATTTCTCAGGGAATTCAAATATGAACTCAAAATGAACACCAGGTATAAGGTGCTTAAGTTACATACATAAAAGTGGGTAACATTTTGTGTTTCAAGGTATACAAGGTTTTCATGTCTTGTATTTTTCTGTGGTGACCCTACATCAGTTGTAATGCTATTTTCTTGCAGTCCAGGGGTGGACCCTTACAGCAAAATACAATTGTTTGAGGTTTATGATTTTAAAAATTTAAATCTGAGCAATCAAAATTTGTTGAAAAATGAACTAGAATTTTGCTTAATATAAATGAACTACTATGTACTGATACTTATTTAGATTACATCCTATACCAATTTGATTAGCATATTTGAATTCTCTGGTTCAACAGCTTTAAAAAAATGTATACTTTTGCTACCCTAGGATGAATACCTCTTAAGATATGTGGCAATTTATCTGAGCTTATATGTCGCCGTTATCAAAATGTTAGTGTTTTACAAAATTGTGTGTAAAAGATAGGAGACAAGCATGAGATCATGCGATGCATCTTGAATTAAAGTCCTTTAATCTGACCTAAAGTAAGGCTAAAACAGTGAATCTTGAAGAAGAGTAATCTAAGCTTATTTTTATACCCAAAAAGAGGTAATGCACCACAAATTAATATCAAAAAATTTCAAATTTCATATTTGAGGGTTTAAAATAAAATTTCCCTATTGAGTTTGTACAGGCGGCGCCGCTTCCTGTGGCGCCGCTTCCTGCACCACCCTTGGTCTTCAAACTTCAAATAGCTATATCTCCACTTCAGTATAAGCTAGACCAATGCCACTTTGCAGGCATGTGGCATATTAATACAGCTTTAAAATGATACCAAATATGTTGGAATAGCTTTTGTAGTTTTTTAAAAAAGAAAGAATTACAACAGCTTGATACCAAAAAGCGTAACAGCACCACCCTTTCTGGGAGGCGAGCTCAAAACGCGCGACCATCTAGAAATATGACACCTGGCTGTTATTACAGATGGAGCTTGCTTGCACTAAACATTTGGAGGAATGAACATGTGTCTAAATATGATACCTGGCAGCAGGTGGAGCCTTCTTACACTAACACAAACACAGGACTGAATAGAGGCATACATGTACGGACAGGGTTATAGTTAGCCCAAGTTGAGTGCCGGCGAATTTTACTATCCAATTAGAGCACTGGCTTGGGGCACAATCTCTTTAGCGAACATGAGGGATCAGGGAATATGCTAGGAGGTATACCCTCAAAATTTCTTTTTGGGGGGGGGGAGAAAATATTTTTCAAAAAATTAAACGTTTTTTTCAGTGCCGGTCTGCGCCGGTCTGTGCCGGTTGGCGTGGCTATAACCATGTGTACGGAGCTCTTTTATGGGATGCAGCTTCAGACCTTACCGTTTGAAGGAAGAAGGAAAAAAGAAATTTGAAATCATTTGGAAGTGCTCATTAGTTACCAGCAAGTGGCAACAGAATGAACAATGGGCATCAAGACTCCAGTACGTTAGTGTTTGTGAGTTTGAGTCCCTAGGGTAGTCTTTGTTTGTTCTCATGGAATAATTGAGCTCAACTGAAATTTCCTTTAAAAAGGAACTAACTTCGTCATTGTCTCGATTACCTGTATGAGAACTCTGGGAGCTGATCCTGGCTACAATGGTGTATTGTGGTATGAATAGGGCACACATTTCTTTGCTGTAAGTCCCTGATAGTTGCCAAATGGTTTTCTATGGTGTGTTTGGAGCTATAGTGGTCAGCGAAAGTGAGCTAAGGCTTGTGGGTTTATGCCTGTGCATAGCAGACCTACAGTTAGTCTACCATGAAGTACAGATGCGGATGCACACATTGTACCGACTTTGAAGGCTTGCATACCTGCAGCATAGACGCAGCACTTTGCACTGTTTACGGGCTGTATACACGCGCGTTGGTATTTTGTACTTTAGAGTGGACAAACTGTAGGGCCTTTTTTTGCTTATATTATTGATAAAACTAATAAAAAGTTTCAATATGTTCACATTTTCTTTGTTAGAATCACCTGCATACGACCACCTACCCAGCTAGTCCTCTTAGTTGGTTAGCAGTATTGACGTTAGTGACAGGCTGTCTATTAGGAGGTATGGGGCTGGCTGTATCACTGGTGCAGAAAACAGAAGACAATCTATTGCCATCGTAAGTGAACAACATTTTCATCTGTGTACACCCATTCAATGTGATTTTTAATGTCTTGTTAATAGAGCCTTTTCAAGGGAAATAGCTTTGTAAAACCAGTGTGCGCATGCGCAGTTCCCCTTTCTCGAGCTGGTTGCTATGCACGCGCTTGTGCGAAGGGGACAATGTTCCCGGATGTCCGACCGAGTGAATACTGTGCGAGTACCATGCTTGTTCATCTCCATGCATATTAATTGCCTACAATGCACTCTGTTCTGAGATAAATTAAAAAGTTTTTTTCAAAAAAAGTTTGTCAATGTTGTCCACTTAAGGGTTGTGTAAAGCTATATCAGGTGGGTAGGGGTAAAAATAAGATTATTGCCATTTTGACCAAAACACGTACGCATTTATGATTTGCCAAACAGAAACTAACAGAATAACACCTAAAAGTATAATTTTTTGATCATTTTGCATAAATCGACTTTCCACGATTTACAAAATGTTTGTACCGGTGTGCCTGTTGTCAAGTCGATGACAGACACGCGTACCAACCTTGAATAATTATACTGAATTGTGATGTAACATTCCGCACAGAGGGTATTCAATACGGGCGTGACAGAGCCATTATCATTCAAATAAAAGTCTGGCCTCCATAAGGTAACAATAAAACAGGTAATAGGTATGACTGGTCGTGGAATCGATCTAGAAACCTGTCTCGCTGTCATCTTAAGCTACAGGGTGTCACTTACATTTATTATGGAGTGCAGAATTAACCATCCATTTGTTGCCGAAATGAGTAACATGTAATTGTGGACATAGCTTGTTCTTGCTCTGAGCCCTCGTAATATTGAAAATACATGAAAAAGGTCACTTAATCCAATATCAAGAATTATTCAGTGTTTCAAGCTCTACATCTGTGCCAAATTTGGTGTATCTCCTATGACAACTGTATGATTTCTACACATAATTGCAAAGTAGGCCTACGCGATAGTGATAAAGCAGCAATGTCTTGTGCTTATGAAGCCTTTGCGCTGTAAGTTTTACACAATTTTTACACATGCAAAACATCCAGTTTTAAGAATATGCAATATCACGCCAAAACGAATGAAGGTTTTGCAATGAAAGTAACACAATAACTAGGTGACATTTATGCCATTGTATTTCACGTACCGTACTCAAATTAAATACAATGTTGATTAATGTTTTCAAACACGGTATAGATCATTCTGGAACACCCTGTATCTTAGAACCGTCCTTCAACACAGGTGACAGTGTAATTGTTATATTGTTCCGGTCCATTTATGACATAGCCTTCCTGTTTTAATACACCATGATACAATAAAACATGAGATCGGTTTGAATGGTTGTGGAATCAAACTAGAGACCTGTTCCTTTGTCACATTAATAGACCTGATAAATCAAGCGGAACGATTTCATGACAAATCCTTTCACAGAATTGACCGTGTTTCCAGCGCTGCAGTGTTGGTATTAACTTTGGGCTTCTTATGAATTGATTGTCAATACATTATAGGTATATACATTAAAACTCAAGCGGGAGAAAGAATCGGCGCATACGCACCTTAGAACATTTTAAACACTGTTTTAAAATTGTATATTACAATTTATTTACATTAACATTGTACCCTAATTAACATGGACATTTGGGTGATATATTGATGTAGTTACGGGCCATATTTAGTGCCGATTTGTCCCAATTTGCTTTTGACTTGCCTGGCAACACTCCATAAAACATGGCTATAATTGAAGACCGAATTAAAAAAGACTAGTTTGCGTCTGACGTCAGGGCAAAGGCGAGACATGATGGTTGCTGACCTCCGCAGTACAGCATTTTTGGGCCGGTTGACAGGGCGTCATACGCAAACTAGTCTTTTCAATTCGGTCTTCAATTATAGTCGTGTGAAGAAGCTTGAAGACAGGGGAAGTTGGAGACCCATAAGTAATTATATTAATTTGTTCTCAAACGGAAGCATGATAATAATCGTAAGTAAAAGTAGTTAAATAACATAGCGCTATTAGCTCGCCTATGAACCTTGGTATTCGTTAGTTAACCGGATAAATAACTTTGGCAAAACTGACAAATTTGTACCAAAATTGGCGTTAACTCGTTACTGTCGAAAATGTACAAAATATGGCTTCCGTGAATCTAAACAAATTGATATTTAAAAATTGGTTAATTGTATTACCATAAATCGAACATGGACATGTAGGATGGTATCTCTAGAAGTCTTTTTGCCTGAAAAATTGGAATTTTGTTGAATTTAGAGTAACAAAATAACATGCGCCAGACAGTGGTCGATTTAGAGTGTAAAATCAGGTAGTATTTTTGTGTATTGACGAAGCTTCAAACATGCCTTCGTTCCATTCGAAGTCGCAAATTTATATCTATCATAATTCTTATATCAAGGTCCTGTAAATACCTCAGCAAAAAGATAGGGTCATCGTCCAACACGGACTGCTCGAAAAAAGTTCACCTATAAAAAACTGTGTGGGCTGTTATGCGTCGTTATATGTACAGGCATATTTGAAGAATTTCCTATCAACTAATAATATTAAGATTGATAAAATATTAATCTAAAGACTTCATTCTTTAATGTGCACCATAAATTTTGCACCTGAGATAGATATTGCTAGGCAAAATTTCACAGCAAACATGGCAGTTTTCTCCCATTTCGGAGATATTTGAGACAATACAGCCCGACCCCTTAAAGAGGAAGCCCAACGTAATTAGTTCTTCTGGGGTGAAACAAACCTGCCTGGTTATCAAATTAATCTGTGACAAGGTTATCTCTGAATTTTACAGGTGCTAATTGATGCAATAACATTAAAACATCAGTTAGCACCTGCCAAATTCAGAGATGAGCTTGTCACTAATTAATTTGATAACCAGGCAGGTTTGCTTTACCCAGAAGTACTGCTCTGACGGGGCCTTCCTCTTTAAGCCAACAAATTGGTCGCTTTAATTTTCTACAGCTAAACTTAATAAAAAATCACAAAAATACAAACTATTGGTTGTTGTGTTGGACCCATAGAACATCATTCTTTGTTGTCACCTAACTGTAATTTTCTTTTCTTTTTCAGGGGCTATTTTGAACCACCAACATCGACCTATGTATCAACTATTATATTCAGCACACTACTATGGTTAGCTATCATATACATAATGCGATATACACTCAAGATATTGCTGTCCTATCGGAGATTTATGTATGAACCCAGAGGCAAGATGTCCCTCATAACTAAACTCTGGATGGTAAGATTATTGTCTGTTTTGATAGGTGTGGTTAGCTTAATAGTGTGAATTGGGGCTCCAATAATCAAAAAGTCACTCAATTTTTCTCCTATCCATTGGTTTCTATGGGATAGGAAACTAGCGGAAGTTGCTTGAGCCAACAGTTGCCCAATGTTTTCTTAACCATTGGTTTCTATGGGAAAGGAAATTGTCAAAAATTGCAGGGAAAATCTTCAAAAGTTGCCCAATACAGGCATCAGAATTTTCAGTTTCAAAACTAAAATCAGTTTTTTTAATCAAAATTTCTGCAACTTTATTCAATATCAGCCTGTTTTTGGTTGTTTTTTAGGAAAGTGTAGTCTTTTGCCTGTAGTCTTATGCCTGCCAATAGGGCTACAAAATTGCGGGTTTGGCAACACTGCATGCCCTTGGTCTAAAGTTATCAATAAATATAATGTACATTGTGTACAACATTGATAAATCTTTTACTATTTTCACTCAGTTATTAACCAAGGTGTTTTGTGGAAGGAAGCCACTCCTATACAGCTACCAGAACTCACTGCCTAATCTACCATTGCCTTCATTAGATGATACAATGACACGGGTAAGTAGATGGGGCAGGGTCCAGGGCCCCCTAATTGTGGGGGCCCCCATATTGCCCCATGCATCTTCCTTTTTTTATTTAAAAAAAATTGTGCACTTCGCGTGCAAATGTCCTGGTAAAATTTATGCTCATCTCCCTAAATTGTAATGCTCCCACTGCCACTGTCGATCTTAGACCGAAACCAAAACTTGGGCACTTAAGTGCAAATGCCTTCCTCACGGTGAGTTTGGGGGCCTCGCAAATTTTGGCCTGGTGTGCCCCCAAAAAGGTAACTCGGGCCATGCTTGCCCCTAAAGGGGCATATCATACCAGGCAATAGGTAGGAGGGTAGTAGGGCTGTTGTCGAGTAGAACTTTCATTGTCGACAATCATTATATCTCAAGATCCGACATCGCAAGTTGTCGACAAAGCAATCCATCAATAACGTCCATATAAGTATAAAGACCATGTTATGCATTGTTTATTTATATCAAAATATTACCGTCAACTACACGTAATCAAATCGGTAAATCACCACTACAAAATGAAGTCGGTTAATCCCATATCATTGTAATCTTATGCTCAATTATTACCTTTTTTATACCTAGAATATAATAATTTCATGGTAAATAATGCTGATCTTAAGCTTATCTCTAATATTTTTAATGACTTGTCTTTGTCGACAACAGCCTTGTCGACAACAGTCCTAGAGAGAAGTTTTTTTGTGTGTGTGATGTAACTTCAGTCGCTTATCATAAATGATTGGCGACATCTGATTGATAAATCGCTAGCATCAAGTCGCAAGTGTTGACCTGAAGGCAACTTTGTCGCTACGTCGCAAGCCAAGACTGGACGCTGGTAGTGATAGTGAAAACGCTACCATCGTTTGATTATTATTATCAAAGATAGGATAGTCTTTGTTATTAGGGAAGAGAAAAACAATTTGAAGAAGTTCAACTATCTTTGCTCTTGTTTGCAAAGAAAATGGGTACCTAATGAAATTTTTAAAGGAAAATATGAACCTTAATTGTTTACTACCGCCCAAGGAAAAAAATAAACAGGCTCTACCTGTCGACCTTGCTCATCGACAGTCTGATTTGTCTGCTCATGCACATTAAGTACAATTCGTTATTGAAACGGAAATGGATTGGCGATCGGTCAAGTGAAGCACATTATTTAAATAACAATGCCTAACCGGACGTTGCACACAGCGATGAATGGGCTCAGACTATCATATGCTTCCGATCTCTTTTGGTATTCTTGTCTCAGGTCTATCCCTATGGGCAAAGGGTCTACCTTCTTTGGTGCGCATGTAGCAGAGTAGAGCCAGGGTCAAACCTTGCTACTGCCACCCTAATATATTGTTTTCCTTTTAGTATTTAAGATCAGTAGAAGGCCTATTGGATGAAGAGGGATACAAGAGGATGGACGGTCTCGTCAAGGACTTCAAAGCTAACCTGGGACCCAAACTACAACGCTACCTCTGGCTGAAATGGCTATGGTCATCCAACTACGTCAGCGATTGGTGGGAGGAATATGTGTACCTGAGAGGGCGCTCTCCAATCATGGTCAACAGCAACTATTATGGAATGGTACTATGCTCTTATGATTTAGATTCGTTTCTGAAAGGGGTAATATGAACGTTTTACTGATTTTGGTCATCTCTGCTTTCTCATTTCATGATCATGGTAATCATAGGAAAGGTAGTATTAGGGTATTCAGTTGAAATCCATACACCCCTATGGAAGACATGACCTTAATCTCCTACACAGGGGGTGTAGAACTCAGATGGAGTTACCCATTTAGGTAACCCCATTTTGAAATTCACACCCGCTGTGTGGGAAATGGAGGTTATAATGTCTTCCATAGGGGTGTATGGATTTCAACTGGAATAGCCCATTTTCGTAGTCTGTCGAATCTTCTTTTTAGAATTAGAATTAGTGAATTGTATTGGTGACTAGCCAATTATTTGGCTTCCACTAGCACGTAAAAAGTTGAAATTACCAGATTTTCAGAGTTTGTAAAAAAAGGCCATGAACAAAAATATAATTACCTTTTTTCATGCAAAGCTTGTAGGTCACCCATATTTTTTGACCTATAAAATGATAGCAATGCTTCCCCCATGGCAACCACTCTCATTCATTTTTATATTCCTATGTTTATATTCTGCCCCGCTTTCTTTACGCAATTTATCATTTTATTATAGTGCACAATTTATACAGAAATTACAAACAATCCTGTGTACAGATTTTAGGTTTCTCTATGTGTGTGTAACAATACACCCTGGTCACACATTTGTAAGCTTAATGCTCTGACTGATTTGAAGTGTGTGATCCTCTCTAGAATGAGCGGACTAAGAATGTGGAAATAACTCTATTGTGGAAATAAATAATTTAATGAATGAATGAGATGATAGATCTGTCTGGCACAAAATAACCGTTAGCTTTTATTTATTAAAAAAAGGTCAATTCTATGATACATAGAAAATTCTATGGAACTGAAAAAATCAAGCTTATTTTCATATCAACAAAATAGGGTGCCCTAATATTTTGACAACTTTTCTTGGTATTTGCCACAGAGGTCATAATATGGCAGTATTTTGCCTTATTTAAGCTTGTCCGATCTGCAGCACGACCACCGTCTTGAATTTCACCCATGCTGGCAATGGTGTTTCTAGATAGTATTTCTTTAAAATATTTTTAAATTTCTTAAAAGCATGCAAACAAAACTGAGTCCCATTAAAAGCCCAAAGGAAGTCCAGTTCCAGCTAAATTCAGGTGAATCAGGGCTCAACTTTTCCCCAAAATGAGTCCTGGTAGGGAAAGCTGTGATTTCACCCTTGCTTGCTGCTCGCATAGTACTATTACACTATAAGACAATAACTCAATGATATTAAAACTCGGTGAGATTTATTCTGTACATTTTGATACACCACACAATTCTATATGATTTGATTTGTGCAGGTTACATGATAAAATATTAGATTTATACAAAATGACAAATTGAGCTTTTTGTTGCTCCAATGCGCTTTACTGTGTCATTTGAAACTGGTTGTTTGATGTGATCATTTCTAACAAAACATTACATAAGTTTCAATTCTAGACCTTTACAACATCTACAGCTATCACACTAATATATATATACACATATATATTTGTAGCTATTTTTAACTTAGATTTTCTTTTCTGTAAAAAAAAATTTCGTCTTTTTCTACCTTTTTGTAGTAATTTTTATTCAATTAACTGTATAAACTGCAACTTGGGGTGCTATTAACATATATTTTTAATTTAATTTATTCCAATAATATGAATTTCATTCTTTTCATTTCATGATCAAAACAGATGCCAGTTTCCCGAATTTATTAGTGGCACACAGTATGAAATTTCGGCATTTAATTTTCACGAAACTGAAATTTTTTCTTTTAAGGTCCAGATAGAAAAACAGATATTTGATAATTTTGGAGCATGAAAATGTCTTAAAATCCATGTCACATGCAATTTTGCTGCTATTTTCATACATGTGGACATTTCATGCCTTGCAATATTTTACACTTTCAAAATTTGCAATTTTATGTGGTGTCTCCCAAGGGTCCTTTTTAAGTCCTTTATTATTTAAACTGTATGTCAATGATATATTGAAGAAAAATTACTTCACTTTCAGGATGCAATTGCCATGAAACTACTTTATGTGGTGTCCCCCAAGGGTTAATTTTAGGCTGATTCTGTATTTCATTGACATGATATTAAAAGAAATATGTATGTGGTGTCCCCCAAGGGTCGATTTTAGGTCCGTTATTATTTAAACTGTATGTCAATGATATATTGAAAAAAAATTACTTCACTTTCAGGATGCAATTACAATGAAACTATTTTACATGTATGTGGCTTCCCCTGAGGGTCAATTATAGGCTGATACTAGTACTGTATGTCAATGATATGATATTGAAAAAAATTACTTTCTGGATGCAACTGCATTGAAGCTATTTTATGTGGTGTCCCCAAGGGTCAATTATGGGACCTTAATAATTTAAACTGTATGTCAATGATATATTGAAGAAAAATTACTTCACTTTCAGGATGCAATTGCCATGAAACTACTTTATGTGGTGTCCCCAAGGGTCAATTTTAGGCTAATTCTGAATTTCTTTGACATGATATTAAAAAAAAAGCTTTTTGGATGCAATTGTAATGAAGCTATTGTATGTGGTGTCCCCCAAGGGTCAATTTTAGGTCCTTTATTATTTATACTGTATGTCAATGATATATTGAAGAAAAATTACTTCACTTTCAGAACCATTTTATGTGGTGTCCCTGATGAGGGTCAATTATTCATTATTTAACTGTACGTCAATGATATGATATTGATAAAAAACAACAACTTTGCTTTCAGGATGCAATTGCAATGAAGCCAACTTTCAAACAGGCCTCCAGAGCTGCCAACATGACCATGGGTCTGCTCACCTTCCGACGTGCCATAGACCGTGAAACACTTCAACCTATCATGCTCCAGAACCTCATACCGCTATGCTCATGGCAGTATGAGCGCCTCTTCAACACGACACGTATTCCTGGTTTAGAGACGGACAAGCTGGTTCACTTCACGCAGGCACGGCATGTTGCCGTTTTCCATGAAGGGCGATTTTATAAGTTGTTTTTCCAGATTAATGGCAGGATGTTGACACCTGGCGAATTGGAAAAGTAAGTTGAATTTGTTGAATGGGCATGGTCCAATTTTGTCATGTTCTGTTTTCTATCTTACCTTGAGGACTACCATTAAAACAATATGTTTTTGAGTTGTATTGCTCGCACCATCTAAATGAAACATATTCTCTGGCATTTTACCGGGTAATGATACCAAAATCTCAGTTAAAAAGAAGAAAAATTGGGATAAGGCTATTGATTGGGACACAAAATAGAGTTTCATTTGTAAAAACATTGGTTTGTCATAATAATTCAAATGTTTTGCCACCATTCTCGCAGAGACGACGATCGCCATGATAAATTTTGGTTCATCTGAAGTTCGGTACTGACATAATTGTGTATATCGCTGGTGCAGTATCGAATATACTGGGGAAAGTTAATCGCGCAGAACATATGCACACACATATACAAGGGTAGTTTGTTGGTACGATTGCAGCCCAACCGAAATTAAGGAAACCAAAGTATATAGTAGAAAGTTACTTTAGTGCAGTCTAATTCACATAATTGTAGCTAGCCAAAATTTAACACTATAGGTGGAAAAGCATACTCCCTCTGTGGAAGATCTTTTCTTAAATCTTCCGCAGGATATGGCAGATTTCAGATGGAAGAGTCCATTAAAACATGTATTTCGATGTTGTGCATTTTGCTTGCAGACAATTTCAGTACATCTTGGATGATCCAACACCACCGGGAGAAGGTGAAAAACATCTAGGAGCGCTAACAGCAGGTGATAGGTAAGGACCGGCAATGTCAGGATTTAAAAAATTGATATATTGGTCAATAAAAACCAATAAATCATTTTTGCTCATATGTGACCCGTTCTGACAAAACCAGGAACAAGTCAAATTTTTGACATTTCATGAATTGAATAAAAATGCAAGCACTGGACAATAAGCTTTAAAATTATACCAAAATGATATACTTAGCATCAATACTTTCCAAGATATGGATGTTTTGTAAATGATACCTTCATATTTTTGGTCAATTGCTATTCTTAGTAATGGGCTAATTTGTTTCCTGCTTTACACAGGATTGAATAGGGATTATCATTGTTCAACTGTTAATTATTGATTAAATAAACCTCTTTTTAATAAGTACTTTCAAGGATTTGAAAGTCCACTTGGTCCCAAGGTCAAATACCATGAAATTATGAACTCCAAAATTTCATTTTTTTTATGGGAATGTCATCTTTAAAGGTCTATAACTCAAAAACATGCCTGGCGACATGTTCCGGGTTTTGTTGGAGCTGGTCACATATATTCTACATTCATCCATACTTGATAACCATTTGTTCATCCCTCAATTTTTTCATTTGTTGCTGGCATGGAAAGCCTTTCTCCTTGGGACCCCAGTAGTATTATGTATGTATTTTTACGTATGCAATTATGTCAACAATATAAAAAATTATTGCCCACCCAGAATGACTTTGCTATGAGCCCTGGGCAATTAATGGAACGAATATGGTAAATTAAAAATATTCACTGTTTTCGGAGGTAAAATTTTGATGTCAGTGGTTAGTGTTTTTTCTTCAACGCATTAGCTTAGCCCCATTGAATAAATAAATATAAAATTTAGATATTTATATAGCGCTTTATGCTGTAAACAGCCTCAAAACGCTTTACATTTATTCCGCCATCATTAGAAATGTTGGAACCATGTTTGCTGCCTACAAATGGCGCAGGGTTCATCAGTACAACAACTCTGACTACCCCTAACAGCTTCCCATTGCACCTGGGTGGGGTGAGGCAAGCAAGGCAAAGCTCCTTGCTCAAGGACGCAACACAGTGGTGGGACTGGAACCCGAACCCACGCACGTCGAGCAAGCTCTCAGTCCAAGGCCACTGTGTCCTCGACAAATGAGGGATTTCCAACCCAGATTGGGTAAAAAAAGAAAGCTGCACACTGGTTATAATTAGGTACTGGTAATTAGGTATGAGCCCTCATTCTAAAATAAAATTTGTCAACCATCGCAAAAAAAATGTGAACATCACTTTAATCATGATAACATTCAATAAACTTAGTATATCTATGTTGTGTTTGCAGAATTCCTTGGGCCTTGGCTCGTCAACGGTTCTTCTCGTCAGGAATCAACAAAGTATCATTGCATGCTATTGAGACTGCAGCATTTGTTGTTGTGCTTGATGATGAAGCACATGAGTATGATCAGGTAAGGGGGCTAAGAGAGTGGTACACATTCATTTTGCGGTGAAAGAATATTGTGTGATTAACACTTTAGATTAGTGAGAATATTTCATTGTTTAAGAATGTCAGTTTTGAAAGTTTGAAGCATCTGAAGCTTATTTTGACTTGGTGGGGTGAGTGAGATCCTGCATTAGATTTTGCAATCTTCACAAGCTCCGTTACCTGTTATTCTCTCGGTCGGGGTTGTTCCATCCAGTGCACATACCCATTTATCACATCTGTCAAAGGGGACACCGTCGGGGGAATCCCAATTGATTTGTACAGGGCCTTTTTAGTTCCAGTAAATTTTCTCTGAATAGAAAACACCAATTTGCTTTTCCTGTTGTACAAAAAATGTAATTATTGGGAGTTTATTCCCCTGATAAGAAATCAACCTTTTTGTTGTTTCTACCAAGAGGTATTTTTTTAAGAAGTATTTTGTGATTTCCCCATTGAGTACAACGGTAAGTGTCCCCTTTGTGTTTGAGAGCGCAAGATGGAACAGCCAAATGTCAGCAAAAACAACCGATGAGATGGAGTGATCTATTGTGTGTGACGTCATGCCGACAGAAATTTTAAGAAAACTTGGGAATTTAAGGCGACTTCAGATTTTCTGTCTCTAAAGAAAATCAGTATCTATAGTTGCATTTGGGGTGATCAGAACATGTCACATGTATATACAATCCAGTTATTAATATTCTCACATTTGTTATGTTGTATATATAGCATTAACATGAAATACATGGTATTCTAGCTAGTTCCCAACCCTGACTAAAATCTAATATTGTGTATAATGACATTTACGTAACAACATTCTTAAATCGAATACAAATTTATGGCGTAAGAGCCTTTAAAAGTGTCTTTTGTCAGATGAAGATTTGATTTCGGTTGACCCATCATATTTGCATAAAGTAAGCTTACAACATATTTCAATCAGTCATTTACCTAGTTAAAAAGACAAAATGACAAGGTGAGTTTTGTGAGATGCTTAACCCCATGAGAACTACCTGCCGATTGGCCAAAAGGAGGTTTTCATTTTCAATTGGACCAATCGGCAACATTGTTAGAATAATTTCACCACGCAAAAAATTGGGGTGAATTATTTGCAAAGCTCCATTCTGATTGGTGATTAAAGTGAAATTATCATGTAATTGACCAATCAGAGGCAATGTTAGATCGGCAGGTTGTGCTCAGGGGGTTAACTTCACAAGTAATTGCTGCATAGGATTTTATGACTTGTATTCATACTACAGACTAAAGGTTTCAATGGGATATTCCAAAAAGTATTTACACCCCTCTGAAGAACCGGCAATTATTTTGTCAAAAAAATTAAATGTAAATGGGAATTTCTATGCTGTGGTGAACACCTTGGTCTGGGGCGGACATTTTAAAAATGAATTTAGAAGAGCAGCAACGACACCACCTGCATTACATTCCAGATGTTAAATCTACATCATATGCAAAATTTGAGGAAAATTGAACGAGACCATTTTATTTTAGGGTCATTTGTCTATAAGTGGTCTTTACATGTAGCCCTATGGAGAGAGTGCCCGTTGAGGGCGCTATAACCCCATTTTAGGAACAACAATGTGATTTTAAAAAAAACTGCCCTGTGCAAATTTTCAGAGTATGTAGTATGAACATGTAGAAATATAGTTGCCCTACCTGCTCTTCTCCAAAAAAATAAAAAGTCCTATACCTCAATGATAATGAAACCTAGGTGTGAAATCTGCCATTATTGGATTGTCAGAGTGGGACCAAAAAGAAGTATGTACATTATTATGTTTTGATGAATCCAGTGTGTGAAAATATTGGATCCAAAACATAATAATGTTAAAATTGGATGCTTTATGCCCAATATTTATTGGTCTCGCTATGAGTTTTAAAATATTTGGACTCGACTACGTCTTGTCCAATATTTTAAAACTCATAGCTCGACCAATGAATATGGACTCAATCGATCCAATTTTATATAAGTATGAGCTAAAATGACATCATTTCCAATGGCACAGTTCATTAACAATCAAAATTTGACCACTAGTTGTACCCGACACATATTTTGCAAGTAACATACCACCACTTGATTAAATGGTTGAATAATGAATTCATTTTTGTTTCTTTTCTGCACCTTCATGATTTGAAACAATTTTTACATTGCATTTGTTAACGATATTTGTTTTTAATTTTCTTCTAGTGTTTGTGTTTAATTTTTAATTTTTACAGAATGCAAGTGCATGTTTTATACAAAATGTCAGCACGTAAAAAGATCTTTTCAAATTTGTTTTGGTTGCACACATTTGTGACCGTCCACGGCGAATGAGCCGTAAATTCCTCCCCCGGTCAATTTTGTTTTATTTCATGTTTAAAAAATAAACATCATAAACTTAAAAATGGTATATCATTTGACTTCAAACGATATCCAGAAGCGGAGTTATGGTTAGTTAAACTTTGCTCCTTCAACAAAATTATAGCTTTTTTCGTTTCTATGTGTGTCTCTTTTCCCACATTGCTGGCAATAAATATCAAACAGTCATAATTGGCGGTCATTTCAAATCATCCCCAAGTCAACGAGGTTTAAGAAGGTTCTCTCATTGTTAATTGTTGGTTATGCATACCTATTACAAATAACCCACCACTTGAAAAGGATTTAGCAAAAGCAAACAAAGACCAGAGCTATTAAAAGTTCTATAGCCATCTAAGGTAGAAGCTTATTATCCACTTCAATAATAGGATTATTGATTGGTGTTGTGACTATCAAAATAAGACAGATGTCGCGCCAGCTTAAGTGACCGATGAATCGACCTTCGTATACATTTTACACCATAACTCAGAATACAATTTAGGGAATTTACGGCTCGTTTGTGCTGCCGGGTCACATTTATGCATTATAATGTTGTATTTATGGTATTAGTCTTGTTTCTTCATCATTTTTCTGGTATATGGGTATGACTTAGTTGCACATAACACATAAAAATTGGTGCCAGACTCAGGCGATTGTTACCATAAAAAAATTGATTTAATCGAGACAATAGAATTATTTTTACGGACAATGTCCAGTTTATTGAACAGGTTCTATTAGTGTAGATATTCTAAATATTATCATATTTTCACGTCCACATGTATATGAAACTGCAATTTTGCAGCGACATGCACCAGCACAACATTCACTTAATAGTGCATGGCAACCATTGTTATTGTCCAGGAATTAAAATTAGAAAAAATACAGTTTTATCAATAGATGGCGCACTAAACTCATGTAGGAGACGGGGTTTTCTGGACAATCGCAAGCAACATTTGATTGTTTTAAAAATCGGTAGAATGGCGATACTTGTGAATGTTGTTTTTAAATCCGCAAGTTATGAACCCAAACGGTAAATTTGTCCAAATTTGAAAATTGTTAAATATGTGGAAGGTATTATATCGGAGGTTATAGAATATAGTCTGCAGTTTTTTAAATAAACACTAAATTTTGATCAAAACGTTTCAAGCCTGTTCGATATGACTGCAAAACCAAGGTGGCATGTCGGCCATACACTCCCAAAACTACCATTTTCATCAGTATGTTACCACCAATTGTTGTTTGAAATATAATATTTGCCTTGTTGTCTGATTCTACATTCATTTTGAATCTTGTGCTTTGTACACATACAAATAATGACCACACTTGTCCATTTCGGACGTACAAAATGGGGTATTTTGCACGGGTGTTCAAAATGTATGTCTGCAATGACATGCAAGTTTCAATGAATTTCTCCCATATAATGGGCTATTCCATTTGAAATCCACACTACCCCTGTGGAAGATTTAGCTGAAGTCTTCCACAAAGGGAGTATGAGTTTCAATTAGAAAAGACAAATTGGGTAACTTGCATTTGAAATACTCCCTCCTGTTGTTGAAGATATAAGTAGCCATAATGCAGAGGGAGTATTTGTTTCAAAATGATTTACCCTAACCAATTACATTTGTGAAACATACTCCCCCTGTGGAAGATATTACCAAAATTTTCCACAGGGGTAGTGTGGATTTCAACTGGAATAACCCAATGAGTCTGAATGTTTTTTTTTATGAATTCTTCATATATTCAACATTATTGTCTGTGTATAACCATATTATATATTTCTGTCATCATCACCTCGCTGAAATATCTGTTTACATGTTTGCTGGCAGATTGCGCATTTTGTATATTCTGACCCCATAATCTGCTCATGGATCATAACTAGACCATATGCCTCATCAGATAGAAGCTATTCATTATTATAATGGAAATATATATCATACTTCTAATTTGTAAATTGATACGAGTCACCAGAAGCTTTTCTTTTATAATAAAGACCTGCCAAAAAGTAACACAAATACCCCTGTATTGTAGCTTCAGAATTATTAATCATATTCACAATATTCTAACAGGAACAAAGGATGGTTTAATTACTCACAGTTTGGTATCCCATTTGTCAAATTTCGTTCAATATTAACAACGTAGTGTTTTACAAGAAAAACAATCAAATTAAAAAAAACAAATACCCAAATTTAAAAGTTGCAGTTTACAGCAAATCAATGCAAATAACGGCAACTTTGAAATTTGGGTATTTTTTAATGGAAAATACTTATGTGTTGAATATTGCATGAATGGGGGTATACATCAAAATGCGACTAAATAAACCATGTAATTTTATATGTTAAAATATTGTTAATACATTCAGTAGTTCTGAAGCACATTTATAATGGCTGCGACACTTTTTGTGAAGTTTTTGTTATAAAAGAAAACTGCTAACTCGTATCAATTTACAAATTGATGTTTTTATTTAATTATAAGCAATAAAGCCCAATATTGATAATGAATAGCGTCGCTATAAGGCAATTCAATATCTCATGGTCCAGGACCAGAAGTGTTGCTCGAAAACTAATAAACAGTAGATTGTAACACGTATCTGGAAATTGGTCACTATTTGTGATGATTGATACAATTTGTTCAAAGATGCAACTAAAGCGCAATCAAAATTAGCTCGTTTCAGTTCATAGTTCAGGTTATTTTATATCAGTATATATTATTATTATTTGTGTTTGATCACTCGTACATGAATGCTACACAGTTCATAATTTAGGGATTCAATCATGCAAACCACACAGACGCACCGGACGCGAGTTGTTAAACGGTGATGAACAATGGTGAAACATGATTGAATCCCTTTCAACAACGAAACATAAGCTAAAGATAGTAAAATTTCACGAGGAATGTCAGTTAATCGTTGCCACTCAGTCTTACAAAAAGATCGGTGATTTCAGCAATAAAACTACAAAATAAAGCGGCAATGTTTAGCCGCTACCTTCAAAATTACGGAATTCAAATTGTAAGTGTACATGGTGTATGCGCACACAGGTTCCAGGCATGACGAATTTACGCGCCCACGCGTAACGCTTATTTGCGCTTGCATTTGCGGATGCGCTGCTGTACAAGTGTGGATTCATCACAGATTAACAATGGTTGATTCGTGTACAAAGGTTTAGGAAGAGTTATTGAATGATTGATTGCCATTGATCATTTTTACCATCAGCCGCTCTGTGTGAGTTATTACCATCACAGTGGTATGCCATAATATGTGTGTCATGGCAAAACTTGGGTGTTACAGTGATGAAAAAATGTATTTCCTACCGTAAATAGTAATACAGTGAAGTATGAGTGATCAAAAACAAATATTAAAGGTCTTAAATTTGTTTAATGGTCAAATTTGATATAATCACCTGGTAAAAGATGTATTTCTGCATTCCACTCGCCGTTATGGCTTATGGAGCAATCTATCTTTTGACCTCGTGATTAATCATATTTTGACCATCACACTTGTAGACGGTTAATATTTGTGCAAGAACTTGTGATGTGTGGCTAGGACACAAATGATCTAATCCATTAAAATCCACACTCCTCTGTGGAAGATTTTGTAAAATATGTAGCGGGAGTATGAATTTAAAATGGAATTAACACATTACAGAACATTATTTGAAACCCTCACTCCCTCTCTCTCTCTGTGGAAGATTCAGGTTGAATCGTTCTCAGAGGGTGTATGACATTCAAATGGAGCTGCCTAATGATTTCATTCTATTTAGACATCGACTATTCATTTATTTTCCATCATAAAAACACAATAATTTGCCGGCTAATAGTAGCACAAGTTTTTTCTGGAATTTATCCGTTTCGGGGAAGGAAAATGCTGGCCAATAATTTAATTATAGCTAGTAACCAAACTAACCTTTATCATATTAACTTAAGTTTACTATTAATCACTAAAGTGACCTTTCTCCAGTATGCTGTGACTTTTCTTTGTGTGTGCCTCACTTACATGTATATACTCACATTTTCATATTAAATTTTCATCTCTTCTTCATTGTTACCCGCACTGTGTATATACTCAATACACTGCCAACAACCATCTCTGCTACACCACTTTTGCTTACCTACCTGTTTCGCTGGTTCCCAATCGCCTTTCATCCACATGCACCTCATCTATATAACTCTCTGTGTGGCGCGGGGAGTAGGAGCCACTCCATGAAATTCTCAAGAACCAGACCATACACCCCTGGTACAATGAAGACCTGATTCGCATTGATCCACCTAAAAAGAAGGTATTTATAAGCAGAACAAGAATTCCATTTTATTTTGATTCTGCACGTTATTATTTACGTTTCTTATTATTTTTACATATTTCTTGTTTCTGCTGGGGAATGTCAGTATTATATGCTACTCCAAATATCAGAAGAAAAGAGCTATTTTTTAAGATTAGAAACATATTGTTCTGTTTTGCCAGATGACCTAGCTCAATCCTATGGTTTCAATAAAATTTTAGGAGTCCATACTCAAGACAATCAATTTTTAGAAAAAAAGGACCCCTAAATTGTTACTCTTGCATGTTTTCGTACAATAACAGTAACAAAATTCACAGACTTGACATTATTTGTCCATGTACGGGTTAAAATTTCACTTACTTTTTTCCTTTTAATTTAATAATATCTTGTAGAGAAGATTAGGATTGAGCTATGGCAAAACATAATTATATTTTTCTAATCAAAAATTTTAGTGGATTATTTTTTTGGAATCAGAGAGTAAGTTATGGCAATGTTTACAATTCAGTCAAACTTCTGAAAATGAGAATTTGTCAGTTTCGGTGAATCACCTGGTTTGCTCTTGAAATTAAATAAAAATTTTTGCTAGAAAAAACCAGTAAGTCATTACATTGTAATAATTTGTTCATCTCATCAGATGACTTCATCAGATCTGATCCACAAACCAATCACTTGAACCAAGGCCTTATCTGATCATGTCGTAAGGTCAAATCATGTCATCAATTGGAACGACTCAAGACTACTTGGTGGGAGCATGGCAGAAAGTCTAGAGAAGTAGGGGTAGCGATGGAGATCAGAAAGAGGGGGACAATGAACATGAATAAAGAAGACGGCACTTACTTCCCATGTCATGACCCACTTTCAAAGTTTGAAAAAGAAACAACACATGACCAGAAGCCATTTTCCTGGCAGAGTGGGTCATCTGCAGATCTGATGAAGTTGTCCGATGAGATGGACGAAATATTCGAATGACCCACTTTCGAAGTTTGAAAAAGAAACAACACATGACCAGAAGCCATTTTCCTGGCCCAGTGGGTCATGTTCAGATCTGATGAAGTTGTCCATTGAGATGGGTGAAATATTAGAAAGTCAAAACTTAATGGTTTTGTCAAGCAAAAATTGATATTTGATTTGAAAAATTGTTAGGGTGAAACATTTGGCTATTCCAGTTGAAATCCATGCACCTTATATGGAAGACATGACCTTAATCTCCCACACAGGGGGTGTGAATTTCAAATGGAGTCACTAAGTCAGGTAACTTCATTTGAAATTCACACTCCTGGTGTGAGAGATTAAGGTCATGTCTTCCATAGAGGGTGTATGGATTTCATATGGAATAGCTCATTTGATCTTTAATACCAATTATCTGGCATCCCTGTTATATGTGTTATCCTTTGAAGGTGATGGGAAGTGTATTTTTATTAAGATACGGTGAGATAGTAGGCAATCATGACGGTGAACTCTGGTAGTATCTTGACCGGTAATCAAGTGACCTGGGTTCATTCAGTCCTGATGTACCATGTCAGTGTACTCAAGCTTTTAAACATTTTCTTGGGCTTCCATTTTTTTCTGATCCTTGCGTATATTAATGGTGTCTCATATTGTCTTACACCCTGCTAGGGTTGAAGCATATAGGTCCTCTCATTCCTTCATTAAAAACAAATGCACCGAAAATGTTTTTAATAGAACTTTACTACAAGACGGGAGTTAACATTTGGCTATTCCTGTTGAAATCCATACCTATGGAAGTCATGACCTGCATCTTTTACACAGGGAGTGTAACTTGGGGTTACCCGACTGGGTGATTTCCATTTGAAATCTACACCCCATGTGTGGGAGATTATAGTCATGTCTTCCATTGGGGGTGTATGGATTTTAACTGGAACAGTGCATTTCAATCACTGATATTATTTCCAGATCATTACTTCAATCATATCAATATTCATTCAGAGTTATGGGATTTAACATAAACATCAATTAGTATCTTTGCCTTCATTCTATTCATATACAATTCATTATTTGGAACCATGATTTTCTTATCACAAGTCATGCCTGAAAAAGCTGTCAAGAAAAATGCATCATTTTATACAGACAATCCTCGAATCAATCAATGATTATAATACTTTTTCCCTCATGGCCCTTACCTAACAGTCAGGCACATGCCACAACGAAAGTTGGTAGTTTGTAGACATCCAGACTGAGTTGATGGCTTTGTTTGCCGCACACTTGTTCAAGCCAGAAGTATGTCTGTATGTCCTTTGTGAATGGGGGCACAATGTGCCATTCACAAAGGAAACAAAAGACCACCAATGCATTTCGTGGTGGCAGGTCACATGTGTAGTTAGGTATAAGCTTTCAAATGGGTGTTATAAGCAGTAGCTTTAAGCATGTGTAGTGTACATTTATACTTACGGGAATGAGTTGATCATGTGATTGTAATCATTATACCAGAAATGGGCAAATTGCATGCATTTATAACTGCATGGTGTATGCTATTTCTTGTTTGAAACTAAAACATGTTATACTGGTATTGAAACATACAATATACTTATTGCTATTTGGATAATATATAACAGAACATAATCATTTATAGTCATTGCGCTAACTATATATATGCTGGACATGAAATGCTAGCAGACTTTGTTGTACATCTTGGCAAAGCATTTGAGTTTGCAAATCAAAATAATCCCAATCATATAGACTTGTGACATGGGGGAGGAAGGTTTCAGCAAAATTGGGCACAGTTGATTATTACGGAGATTAGAATGGGTTTTGATGTGTTTTGAAGATAACAGTGATCAAATATTGGGAATAACCATAACTCTCCACACGAGTGTTAACTGCAGACGACAAGTTTCATTTTTTTTTAAATTAGAAACTTTCAGCATTGTAAATTTTCATGACCATATTTTGAATCAGCATGAAAAATGCATTAATTTGAGTACAAACAAGCCTAGTATTGGTTCAGTGGTTCTTAAGATAGCTCTGGATATTTTGAGAAAATATCTCAGAACTTGGGACTTTTTATGTTGAAGCCAATGGCCAGCACGCGGCGCATTAACACAGTATGAATAAGGACAGTGAAGTGAATATGGATAAAAGTTTGAATGTTTATTTCATCTGCTGAACCATCTTCCAAATGCTGATGGTTTGCTCTTTCAACTTACAGAAAAAGAAAGTATAGGTGTACAGCTACCTCTTTTTCCTCTTTTTTGCCAAAATTTATGTGTTTCTTTTATTTTCAGCCCATATTTGGCATTTTTATACTCATACGAGTGAACTAACCTTGGTGTGCAGTATAAAACAAATCACAGGAAGGGAAAAGTACTTTGTAGAGCAGTATGTTCTTCAATATACTTGCTTTTGCTATGGTTGAGGTTTTCTTTTCTGTTTGACATGCATAGAAAAGGGTTGCTTTTAATTTCAAGCTAATATAACTACTTTTACTCCATATACAGTGAATTTAATTTGGTCTTTCTTACAGCAAATATAGAATTGTAATTTATTTGATAATGAATGTATTCTTCCTTGTGGTGTTCCTGATGGACTCGCCGATTACGTTATGGGTAAATTAGGATAAAATTAAGATGATATTGTTAAAACTCATATTAAAACACTTTCACCTGGCTCAGACGGCCGCCTCGGCGGATGTTATTTCTCTAGAGGTGTTTGTTGCAAGTGATGTTGAGATACTTCCAATACGGCAATACTAGTTTCAGATCGGTGATCAGGGAGTACATCGATAGCAGCAAAAGATGCTAGATTGACTGGGAAAGCATAAAAGTGTTACGGAACCTTTTTAAAGGATTTCACATGTAAGGTTCTGGAAGTCATACATATCAGAACCAAAAGACCAAGACTGAACCAAGACATGGGGTTAGAACTTAACCCAGTTGGGGACAATTTTATGACACTGTGAAACCATGGGGTTGCCGGTGGTTCAGTATCTTGTGACATCATTGGCACTATCTCAATAAAATTACTAGTACGATAGAGTAATAATATTAGCTGAATACACCTGTTGAGCCGGGGAAAGCTCTTATGAGTACTAACATTTGAAGATACTATTTTTAAAAAGGGGTGAAGTCACACATTGAAATGGATCTATAGTGTCAGTTTCTGCTGCATAGTGAAGGAATGTGATAGAGCATTGAAACTGCAAGGACAAACCCATTTCCCTGTGTTGAAACTACATGGCTATAAAAATGGTTGCCATTTATCTTGAAATGTGACTTAATCCCCTTTTAGAACTAGGATCTTCAATTTGCAATGTAGAAGTTTAAACAATACTCTATATATTTATATAATTTTACTGCTATATTCATGTACATCATTATATTTGACACATTGGTTGACTTTGTCACTTTATCAGGAGGGTGAGCGAGACCAGACCCTGCTGGACATGTTTGGCAGGTCTCTGCTGCACGGCAAAGGCTATGACAGGTGGTTCGATAAGAGTTTTAATCTGATTGTCTACAAAAATGGACGTATGGGAGTCAATGGTGAACATTCATTGTAAGTAGAATCTATTCACACATTGGGCTATTCTGTTTTGAATCCATACACCCCCATGGAAGACATGAGCTTAATCTTCAGCACAGGGGGTGTAGATAACAAATGGAGTCAACCATTTAGATAGTCTTGAAATTCACACTCCCTGTGTGGAAGAGCAATATCATGTTATGGATTTCAACTGGAATAGCCCAATTACAGTCTCCACATACACTTACACCTCTTGTAAAAGATGCAGAACTGGGACATGTTTATGAAAGCATGATTGATGTGGACATCAATAAATAGGTGCCATATCTCCAATATCATACATTTTGTAGGTATAGCCATTATTCAAGCAGTGACATAGCAACGGGGGAGGGGGGACATGTGCCCTGGGCACGACCCTTAGGGGGAGGCACCAAATTGATCAATTCAGCATTGATTATGTGCCCCCTCCTAGCGATGAAAGTTTCACTCGCTTCACATGCTTTTCAGCACAAAATCATTTGAAAGATCAATTTAAGACCAATATTCAACTTCATTATAACCAAAATTAATTAGTGATAGGCCCTATTTGTGCAACTTGTTTTAAGAATTGGGGAGGGGGCGTCATTCTGTATCCTTAGCCCTGGGCGCCTCAACCCCTAGCTATGTTCAAGTACACACAGTCACCGCCTTGCACCCTAATAATGTGTAGAATGGGGATATTATAATTTCATTATCTACTACCAATTAAAAATTTTTAATTTACCATCTCGGACCATGTCCCTGTTGTGCTGGGAGTAAATTGCTGTTGATGTAAATACGAGTTGCACCCTGGCTGTGCAAATCCTTTTAAGTAAACTCTATGATAATCTTGTTTGTTTGTTTGTGTTTCTCTCCATGCAGGGCTGATGCTCCAGTAATGGCGCACCTATTTGAGTTTGCACTAGCTGAAGATATAACTACACTGGGGTATACTGAAGATGGACACTGTAGGGGCCCAGCTCAGATGGGGTTCCCTCCACCAACCAAACTGAAATGGGAGATCCCTGGTGAGGTAAGAGAAACATTTCTCTTTCATTTTATCCTGACCTTTAACCTTTTACCCTGACCTCTCACCATTGATGCTGTTCTTTGTCGGTCCTGGCACAGTGTCCTGCAAACTAAAGCCTCGTGATTCTGAGTTTCTTTGTAATTGGCAACAGTTTTCCATACAGTTTTGTATTGGTGACGTGTGATTGCCATGGAACATCAACATCAGGAGATGGTTGCAGCAACCATCTTAGAGTTCTCCACATTTTGATATAAAATTGGATCGGTTGAGCCCATATTTATTGGTCGAGCTATGAGTTTTAAAATATTGGACGAGACGTAGTCGAGTCCAATATTTTACAACTCATAGCGAGACCAATAAATATTGGGTAATAAAGCATCAATTTTATCATTATTATGTTTTGGATCCAATATTATCACAACTTGGATCCATCAAAACATAATAATGGATGTTATTGTCCACGTTTCTACACTGTGCTATAAATAGTTTGTTTTGATTTGTTTTTCAGCTTCAGAAGATTATTGAAGAGAGTCTTACAACAGCAAATGGGATCTTAGAGGATGTTGATCTTCATCTCTTAGTGCACAATGATTTTGGCAAAGGTCAAATTAAGAAATGCAAAGTTAGCCCAGATGCCTATATACAGATTGCAATGCAGTTAGCTTACTTCAGGGTAAGTCAAGGTTGTCAATATTTGGTACATTTATATTGAGTGACCCATATTGTCAAAAAGTGACCACTTGAAATTTTTTCTAAAAGCACCAAAAGAAAAAGACAATAGAACGTGTAGTATTCAAGGTTTTGTGGCTATTTATATAGCACTAGGAGGTATATTTGAAAGGAGAGGCTAATGTAATGTTGCTGGGCCCAAATAGGGTAAAATTGCTAGCCCATCAAATAGCAAAACACACCTTCATATGGGGCTAACATAGTCTGAAATTGAAATGAAGCATGTGCAAAAAAGTCCCTGTACCAGAACAAAATATATGCTCGTCCCCTGACCCC
This sequence comes from Amphiura filiformis, assembly GCF_039555335.1. NCBI lineage: Eukaryota > Metazoa > Echinodermata > Ophiuroidea > Amphilepidida > Amphiuridae > Amphiura > Amphiura filiformis. Next base: position 15,074,179 of record NC_092645.1, read on the forward strand.
CTAAATTTTAATGCTTCTGCCGACACTACTTTATGAGCTAGGTGTATATGAGAAAGTAGAGTAGAATTGAGGAGAGCAATTTATTTATTTTATTTATTTAAACTTTCTTTACCCAGGGTAGCTCCTTCAATGTCAAACACTGATTTCCAAGGAGGCCCTGCATTTACATTGTGAACAAGAAGCATAATATTTATATACAGTAATAAATCAGAAAATACATTATAAATGGCACATGAAATTGAAAACAATTGAGAAAACATGAAAATTCAGATTAAAAGACATATTACACTGGTTTTATCAAAAACAACTGCTTAAATTGAGAAATACTCATTGACTTAAAATTACATCTACTATCATTTGGAAGGCTATTCCACAATTTAGTAGCACGTGTATGAAATGTTCTTTTACCTGCATTAATATTATATGGTGGTTCAAAAAGAGCAAAGTTGGTTTGACTCCTGGTTCCTTTAGAGTGCATATCATGCATAAAAGTGAACTGAGAGGAAAGGTTAACACAATCAAAAGCCTTTTTGAGATCAAGAAATATTGCACCGGTGGCTTGTCCATTATCCATGTTTTTTATTAAAATGAAATCTTGAACATCATTCAGGGTAGTTGCTGTTGAGTGATTGCTACGGAAACCAGATTGGTTCTCTGACAGAATACCCATAGAAGTTAAATAAGAATATAATTGATTATGAACAGCTCTTTCAATAATTTTGGAAATGAGAGGCAGGACAGAAATAGGCCTGTAATTTCCAACATCCCAATTTATCACCTGCCTTAAAAATTGGGGTGACTTTAGCCAACTTCCAGTCTGTTGGATAAACAGATGTATTTAAAGAAAGATTACAAATATATGCTATAGAATGACAAATGTATGGTGCAGCTAGCTTCAACAACTTGACACTAAAATCATCCATACCAGGTGACTTATTGTTTGGAATATCGCAAATATGTTTATATATACAAACTCTGGGGTAATATAACTAAACTTAAAAGTACTAGTACATGTATTAAAACTGTTGCTATTAATATTTACATCATCAAAATCTTTAGCAAGTGTAGCCCCTATTGAGGTAAAATAATCATATGATACAACTGCACTAGCTGTTCATAGTCTTATCTTAACAGACACACTATATGGCATCTCAACCGTTTTGTACTTTGTCTATCCCCCCAGGATGCAGGTAAATTCAACCTAACCTATGAAGCTTCCATGACCCGTCTGTACCGTGAAGGTCGTACAGAAACTGTCAGACCAAACTCTAAAGAATCTTGTGACTTTGTATACCTTATGGAAAGCGAAGATGCAACAGTAAGTACTAACACAGCTGAAACTTTTCAACGGATTTCAGCTTGTTTTGTAGCTCATAATTATGTGGTGTCTTTTATTTTCAGCCCATTTGAGCTATTTTACCCTAATTTCATGCTGTTCTTCAGCTTCTTTTGAGCATTTTCAGCTTTTTTTTCACGAAAGGTCAGTTTCAGTTCTGAAGTAAGACCATAGAAACAAATTAGTTCGAATCTTGGATTGACCATCGATGCTTGGTTGATCCTTTTTATTTATAAAATGAATTAATTGACTATTGTTAATTGTGAATCTATGCATGCAATGATAATTGATCAATACAAATTTACCAGTAAATTAATTCAGTTGATATATAGTTACAAGCATCAAAGCAGCATTGACTGTTGATCCAAAAATCAAACAAATTTGGTTCTGGTGCCTAAGCATTGATTGATTGATTGATCGATCCATTGATTGATTGATTCATTCATTCTAAGAATAGGTTGGATTATTTTCATATAAAATGTTTATATTTTTTCTTTGGAAATAATGGAGCCTAATTCATGCTATAATTGAAGACCGAATTAAAAAGACTAATTTGCATCTGACTCTGATGTCCTGTCAACCAGACCAAAAATGCCGTACTGTGCAGGACAGCAACCAATCACAACACGCCGTTGCCCTGACGTCAGACGCAAACTAGTCTTTTTAATTCGGTCTTCAATTACATATGGCACTATTGATATAAAATTGGATCGATTGAGCCCATATTTATTGGTCTCGCTATGAGTTTAAAATATTGGACGAGACGTAGCTGAGTCCAATATTCTAAAACTCATAGCGAGACCAATAAATATTGGGCGTAAAGCATCCAATTATTATATTTTGGATCCAATATTTTGACACACTAGCTTGCGATTCATCCAAACATAATAATTGAATGAAATAGGGTTAACCTATTCCTATATTTATATATAAACTTCAAACATTCTTATTCTTTGCTGCGTTCACGGATAGTAATTTTTGAAAATGTATTTTGACTGTTTTTTATATTTCAGAAAGAAGAGAAAATTGCTGGATTTCAGAAGGCTGTAGATCGCCATGTGAATAGTTACAGGGACTGCATGTGTGGCAAAGGGGTAGATAGACATCTATTCTGCCTCTATGTGGTGTCCAAATATCTAGAAGAAGAATCACCATTCTTAAAAGAGGTAGGTTTTTATTAGTTTGTTGATAACCGAACATCAATTTTAGCGACATGAACACCTCCTTTGCTAACAAAATGCCACTCCTTGCTCACAGCGCATTTCACAAGCCTATGTCAGCCATCTTGGATATGCAAGTGAAAAAAACATATACAAATACTTCATTAACCCTAACCTTACCAAACATTAAAAAACACGGTTCACAAAGCATATGCACAGGCAGGTATCCCATGTGATGCGATTGCGGCATCATGCTAATGCTAACAGTCATGCGTCCGAAAGCTTAGCCGGCCAGGCAAGACCCATGTGGCAAGGTAGGCCCGTGGACATGTCTGGCACCCAAGGGGTCAGTGGTTTGAAACCACATCTGTTTTTCTTTCTTTCTTCCTTCCTTCTTTCCTTCCCCCTTGCCAAAAAGCAGTTAGGGCGTTAGGGTTAAGAACATCTTAATTTTCCTCCTATATGTGTATATTAACCCTAACCATAACAAACATAATAAAAACACAATTCACAAAGCATATGCATAGGCAGGTCCACGTAATGCGATTGCGTCATCATGTGAATAGTCATATGGCGACGGAAAGCTTGGCCGGCCAGGCTAGACGCTGTGGCAAAGTAGCTAAGCCAGTGAACATGTCTGGCACCCGAAGGGTTGGTGGTTCTAAAAAGCCCCCAAGAAAAAACTTTTCTCTTCTTTCTTTCTTCCTTCCTTCTTTTCTTCTCCCTTGCCAAAAAGCAGTCTGGGTTTTAGGGTTAATATTTCAAATGATTAGTCCAAATAAACAGTGTTTAAATTCATTTTTACTGCACATCCAAGATGGCTGCTCGTGTTGCCATAGATGCCTGCAATAAATGGCGAAAATTTGCATCGGCAACCCGGAAGTGAACCAAAAGTCAGTGTCAAAAGTTCATAGTTCGTCATTTTAGCGTGACTTTTAAGCTTACCTAATGATTTTAACGGGAATTGTCGTGCTAAAAATGACCTCTAATAAACGCCCCCCCCTTGGGAAAATGTAACGCCCCCGGGGGCGTTTATTTGACGAAATACGGTATTCCCATTTATAGATTGCATTAAGACCCAAGTCCTCCTTATGTCACATATTTATATCTTGTGCAGGTATTGAGTGAACCATGGAGGCTATCTACAAGTCAGACAGCACATCAGCAGACCAATAAACTAGATATACGCAAGCATCCAGAACACATCTCGGCTGGTGGTGGATTTGGACCAGTAAGTAATATTTCACAACTAAATCTTCAATATGGTTTATTACAATAGAGGCCTTGCATGTGACGATCATCCCGTAAATATGGCGGACTACTCAAATGCATTCAACAAAAGCATGATTGCAATCTACCGTGACAGTTCGTCTCACACACATAACCCTGCACTACGATCAAATAGGTTGATGACAACACTTGATTGAATGGACTGCACTCCGCCATAACTACGGTGAAGGACACCGGCTCAAATCCTTTGTTTGGAGCCAATCGATATTTCATGCAGGGCCTCTATTGAAATCCATACACCCCTATGGAAACATGACTTTAATCTCCCACACAGGGAGTGCAGATTTCCAATGGGAGTCCCATTCAGGTAACTCCCATTTGAAATCACACTTCTTGTGTGGAAGATTAAGGTCATGTCTTCCATAGTGGGTGTGTTGATTTCAACTGAAACTAATAGAAGAGTAATCGAGGTCTCAGCGCAACAATGCCTCATCTCCATTTTAGGCAGTCCTAGTTTGTTCTCATGAAATAATTAACCCTGTGAGAACTACCTGCCGATTGGCCAAAATGAATATTCTGTCCAATTTTGAACCAATCAAAGGGCATTAATAAAATCATCTGCCAATGCAAGTTTGACCATAAATAGTTTAAAGCCTAGTCATTATTGGCAATTGAAATGATCATTTCAAGTTACCAACCAATCAGAAATGCTGTTAGATGACCAGTAGTGTCCAGGGGTAAGCCAACGTGAAATTCCCCTGGACAAGGAACTTACTGCTTATTGCCTTGGTCTACCTGTACAAGATTTGGTGGAGCTGATCTTGGCTGCGATGGTTTATGATAGGGCTTGCACTGAATTCAGTCTGGGCATCCCTGTAATGGGTTATGAAATGAATTGGCAGCATTTTATAAAGTGTATGTCCTTATGGGTCTGGCAGTGCAGTATATTATGGGCCTGGTGTTGGGTCATAGTGTAGCGTTTTGGGTCAAGCTGGGAGAAAAAAATCCCAGGTCGACCCAAAATAATTATCGCCACCGGGTAGACCACCTAAGTTATCGTAAATCGGTTTCTCCCAGGTCGACTGTAAATTTTGGGTGTTGCCACATTCGGCCCGCAAACGCCCAGGATTTTTAGCCAGGTTGACCCACGGCAAGCACGCAAATTATGTGACCGTACCCGACCATGGCGATATACATACATGTGACGAGTGTAAACAATTGTCCAGCGTTCATTCATAACTTTTGCATGTGCTGGTGACTTTTACGATAGCAGTTAGTCTTGGCATCTAAATTAATTATATAGGCCTATTCGTATTTATTATATGAATTGTATTCTTGTTTTAGTTTACAAAATACGGAGGCAAATTTAAGGAGATATAATACACTCATACTTCCACGTTTTCTACTTTCTTGAATTTGCGTCTGTGTGTACACACATGATAAGCTTAAGCTTACATAGTTTGTCAGCCCATACAACGCTCTATGTTTTCAGACTTGTGAGAAGAAGAAAATGATAAATCATGAGAAGAGGTCACAAATAAGATCAAATAATCCAACAAAGAATCACCCTGTCAAGTGCGGACATACACATGTTTTATGGATACTAACATACTTTATTATTATTTGGTCCACAACAACAACCACCACGAATGGAGTGCCAATTTCTATTAGCCTAGGCTGTCTTTCGATCAACAAGCGCTGAGGGCGCTATGAATGTCCCAGCTTGACCAATGCGGACATAGTGTATAGGGTGATCAATAAGTCACTGTGATACTTTATATTTTTCTTAGGTTGCTGATGATGGTTATGGTGTATCCTACATCATTGCTGGAGAGGATATGATCTTTTTCCATGTTTCATCTAAGAGATCTTCACCAAAAACGGTAAGTTATTTTGGGGAGGATTGGCTTAATTCCATAGCCTGTGAAATTGATGTGTTTTTAGATGGTAAATGGTATGTAGTATCAGTGAAAATGTGAGGAAATTTCTGTATTTCTAGAAATGGAGCCATAAAATGAAATGAAAAAAAATATGATTAAATTCTTAAACAAAGCAAAGTTTAAAAAGAGAGAGTGAGAAATGGGTGATTGGCACAGAATTAAAACCAGTGAACTAGGACTTGACCATCATATTTGGTGGAAAAGGGTACCGTAATTCATGACATTTCTTGTCCGCCAGTTTGGGTATAATTTGACCCCTAGCTTACTGGATAAATAGCGTGGTTTTCCAAACTTTTCTGATCTTGATATGAAATGGTCTACCGTCTATAGTGACTTCAAATTGGTCTAGGCATTTACTACAAAGTGCTGTGACCTCGGGGACATACAACACAATTTTGACATTGTGTCTTGATGAGTTAAGTCATCATCTTGTTAAGTCTGGTTAATTTGTATTTTTTTTTTTTCTTCAGGACTCGCTACGCTTTTCAGAAAACATACGCAAAGCTATGACCGACATCCGGCAGCTGTTTGACGAATAAGTAATACCAGTATCAAGCTGCAACTAGACGTGTGATGTATACACTTTTTGCGATATATTACTGGGTTTGGGAACAATAGAAACTCCCACATTGAGCTGCAACTAGACCTGATAATGGTGTATATACCGGTATTGGATAGATTGTGTGTTGGAATATATTAAATGGTGGTCACAAGGTAACAATTGGTCCGATTTGGTGGCAGGTGGACTAAGTACTGTTTGGAAATTGCAAATCTGTCAAATTGTGACCGTCCACCACGTAAACGCTTCAGAAAGTCGGCCTCCGGTCAATATTATTTTATTTTGTGTTAAAAAAATATATATCATAAGCTTCAAAATATGATATATCATTTGACTTTAAAAGATATCCAGAAGTGGAATTATGGTTTGTTGAATTTAGCTCATTCAGCAAAAGGTACCTTATTTTGGTGCTACATATGTCTATTTTTCCACATTGCTGAACAGTCATAATTGGCGGTCACTTCAAATCATCCCTAAGTCAACGAGGTTCAGGAATGTCATCTCATTATTAATTGTTGGTTATCCCACCACTTGAACAGGATTTAGCCAAATAAAACAAAGACTAGAGCTATTTACAAATTCTATACATGGGTTAAGCTTAATATCCTCTTCAACAATAGGATTAATGATTGGTTTAAAAGGTGTTTACCTGGCACTAGCAGAATGAGAAACATGTCGCACCAACTTGAGGTACATATGAATACAACCTTTATGCACATTTTGAACTGTAACTCAGAATACAATTTGTCAACTTTACAAGCGGTTTGTGGTGGACGGTCACATTTACTTCCGCGGTAAGGAACAATGAATGCAGTGATACAGACAACAGGTAGATCCTGATGCGAAACTAAAAGCTGTCGCCTGTAGCACAATGTCATCTCTCCTGTGGGGAGAAATTGTATGTTGTACATTTTATGTCAAACTTTGTATATACAAATTCAATGCAATATATTAGGTACATGTTACAGGTGCCCTTGTAAGTGTTTTGCTTGTTGACAACATAAAGTTGAAAATTTTAACATTAAGGTAATGTTTTGAATGTAATAAGTACACTTAAGATGTGATTGAAAGTGTATTGTATAATTGGTGCCATAATCCTTCAGTTATTGCCAACTTGTGTACTGTTTTTACTGCAGGTGCATTTGTCTTATTTTTGTTTAGGAAAAATTATACTGAAGAATTGTGGCGATGATTTTGCAGGCTGCATGTGAAATTGATTGATATAATGAAGAATAACCAACCTGGGTCTTTTCAGAAATTAGAATTATAACATGCTGCCACGTGTCGTGTAATCCAGTGCATAATACATCAGACCACACCAAATGTTGGTCGCCATGGTTTTATGTAAATAAAATATATGACCTATGACCTACAAATGTTATCAATGCAAATTTTCAAGCATTCCTATACACCTAACAGTACTCAATAGATGGGAACCTTCAACTTGTCATTGGATATGTTATCAGTATTGGCTGTTCGTTTTCCAGCCAAGATGACCTTTTGGCATAATTTTGAGTTATTTTGTATTAATTTTACCCTAACTCCACCCAATCCCACAAAATTACACATGCCATGTAGTGCCTCTTCTGGGTTGGGGTGGGAGTGAGTAGCACCCATATCACGCATGTGGGATTTGGGTAATGGTGTCCCATGTGGACAAAAAGTGACAAGCTGTTCGCCAAAAGAAAATCCATAGAATGCTGAGGTTGCTTGGCCATTTATATATTGCGCTAGCAAGATGATCCCAGAGGTATATTCAAAGGGATCTAGGAGGCTGGAATGCCCCCTGGACCCCAATCATGACAGAACTGGCAATGATGCACCGAGGCGTTTCGGTTGTGAGTCCCCCTGAACATGCTTGCACGCACAAGAGTCTTTCATTTTTGCCCCTTATCCAGGCATTGAGACGGAATCTTGCAACCTAGCTTAACCTGTCATCTTGCCCTAACATTTAGGATCCTGCTTACCAAAATGTCTCTGTGGGGTTAGGATTCCATCTATTCAGTGCTGATCAATGGGCTGTTCTATTTGAAATCCTTACACCCCTATGGAAGACATGACCTTAATCTTACACACAGGGAGTGTAGATTTTAAATGGAGCTGCCCATTTAGGTAACCCTGTTTGAAATTCATCCTCCCTGTGTGGGAGGTGTAAGGTCATGTCTTCCATAGGGTGTATTGAATTCAACTGGAGTAAATCAATGTATGAGTCTGATTGTATTAGTCTGCCTTAAAAATAAAACATGTTTAAAATATCTGTTAAATCCTCACTAATTTCATGGTTTTTTAGTGTTATTAATGGAGAAGAATAATTTGAAAATATGCAAGAAAGAGCTTGCACAACTTCAAGGACCATTGTTGTTATTATAGGGATATGTTTCTGCCTAGTATAGGGCCAGTGTATTAGAAAGATGTTTTTTTCACCTGCTATATATTGGTGCAAAAAGTTCATTCTTAGGAAAGAACAGTAATTGCCCGTACATAAGAGACCTGTTCTCACAAAATGAGAGGAAAGTTGCAAATCTTTATTTTTGAGTTATGGCCGGATTCATAAGCTTGAATATGATGCATAACTTGCCATGATTGCTCTCTTACTCACTGAATTTAGAAGTCAATATTTCAAAGAGGAATTCTTTTGTCTTCTATTATTTTCTAACATGCTCACAGAACCACATTCACTTTTCATCCCAAGTGACTTTCCGCTCAATTTGTGAGAACAGGTCTCATAGAGATTCACTTTCAGCAATAATCTCATTTTGACATTATTTGTGCACCAAAATAATTTAAATACATTCAAAGGCAGCTCCAGAACTTCTGCACGTGTATATGAATGCTTGTCGGTACTTGTGTCACTTCCTAACTTTCAATATGCCTACTATGTCTGGTAAATGATGCAATTATTAAGGTATGGAGACATTCTTTGAATGGAGTGGTGGGCATTAGAGTAGTTCAGTTCTGAAATGTTATTATTTATTTACCTTTCTGTTTATATTTATGCTTGTTTAACCTCAGGATTGATTCACAGTGGACTATTCCAGTTGAAATCCATACACCATTATGGAAGACATGACCTTAAATCTCCTGCACATTGAGTGTAGATTTCAAATGGAGTCACCCATTCAGGTATACCCATTTGAAATTCACACTCCCTGTGTGGGAGATTAAGGTCATGTCTACCATTGGGGTTGTGGATTTCAACTGTAATAGCCCAATACAATACAAAGTATGAAAACGTAACCTTTCATCAAGCCGTTGCTTTGGTTTTTTACCCAACACACCCTTGCTGAGAATTCTCTAAAGCAACGTCTTTTCGCATTCTTGTTCTTTGGTGTTAAAAAAAATATTACGAAAGACTTATGCGTTAAAAACGTGGGAGTTGATTGGTTGATTAAAAATAGATTGGCTGCTATTCATTGGTTCTGATCACTGCCCACACGTGCGGTTTTGATACAAATGATACACACAGGTGCCATTAAAATAGGGCGGTACTATTCATTCATTCATTTGTCTGACAGATGTGTAACACACAGAAAACATGGTTTGCGGAAAGGCTTGATTTTTAACTTGGGAAGGTGCGGTCACTGGGATGAGCTAAATTTACTCATCTTAGTATAATCTTGAGATTTCCAGAATCTTAAGATTTTATCATAATGTGAACATGACTGGTGTGTGTGTGTTTTACTTTTTTGCTGTGGATAGAAGTGGTTGCTGTATAACTATTTGTAGATACAATAATATTGAATTTTCTTTCATGCTGCTACAGGATCGGCTTTGTATCCTGTGTTTATAGGTAAATATAATGTAACCCTAACCAGAAGCATACTATTTATAACGTTACTCTAACCTTAACCACATGAGCACTACCGCCCAATTATCGACCTCTTAAGGCCAGAGTAATGGAAGACACATTCGTCCATGCCCGAATTTGAGATTTCTTGATATTTATCAACACTAAGATGTATTCTTTCACTTGAAACTGATAAAATGCAACTTGCTAATATTTACTCGTATTTATTTCACTTTCAACTCTAAAAAGTCACATGGCTCAAGACAGCTTAGTAAATTGGTGGGAAATAATGAGTCAGAAATGCGCGAATGCGAAATATTGTGATTACACGTGCGAGGACATACAATTCAGAAACAATGATGCTCGAAAAGGTCCATGTTCTCTCCTATTACTCTGGCCTTAAGAACTATTTTGATTGGTTGCAAAGATGGCTATGTATCATCCGTTGAGCCAATCAGAGATATCTAAGAATAGTCATTAGGGCTGAAGGGGATTATGCTTAGAAGTGCTAAGATATCTAAAAGCTTGAGGGATTGGCAAAATGTCAACATTTTCAATCCATTTGGACCAACCAGATTTGAATCAATTCATTGGTAATGATAAGTCTAGACCAATCCGGATTTGATTGTAATGTGTATATACTATTATTACATAGCCAACATCCCAGCAAACGCACATTTTCCAAAAGATTTGCGAAAGGTTGCCAGAAAATGTTTAAATGTTTTAATAACATTCAAAAACATTTTTGAAAACTTACTGCAAAACATTCTATCATAATGTTATTTAAGTGTTAACAAAATTATTTGCAAAATGTTCACAAAAGTTAATTTTACAAGAAATTTGACATTTTTACAGTTGCAGTGTTATTTCAGACCACTTTAAAACATTTTAATGACCTTAATGTTACCCATTTAATGTCATTAAAACATTTTGACCAAAACCAGCAAACTTTAAAAACAGTTTTGTGTTTGCTGGGATGTTCTTGTAAAAGTTGTAAATTTTGTGTGAATATATTTTCATGCTGCATCATGTGTATTTTATTTTCAAATGTGAAATTTGTTTTTCATGGATCTAAATATTGAATGTTTTCATTCTGTTTGTGCAAACTTTCATAAGAGTGTGCAAATTGTAAAAAAACTGTAGTGAAAATGATATTTTATGGGCTAAAATGACAAGCACAAACAATGCAGAACTTGTAAGGCCATGGAAAAATGATTGATTGGTTAGAATGGTATGCTGCTTAAAAAGAAGGGTCTGTTAGTCGTAAAATGATTTATTTTGGCTATTTATTTTGTAAGATAAACAATGCAAGCTATCTGAAACTATTTCCTGAGATAGGAAGTTGCGACATATGTGGCAATTTGTTTATATTTTTTGCTCTCTGAGGCCTAAAAATATTTTTTTCGGCCTCGGTCCGGGTGGGAAAACTCAAACCAAACTATCATTTTTCCACGACCTAAGAGAATTTAATACTATTTATCAAGTGCATGAACTTGTTTTTTAGTTTTTAAAAATGTATTTATTGTTTCTAGACACTAGGTCATTTTTAGTTTTCTGTAAGTGAGCCCTATACTTTGTATCTGTCAATTACGTCATGGGTTTACAAAAAGGAAACCAAGATACAGACACGAACAGCAGTGTCACACGATATGGAAAACTTGAAATGAATCATTGCCTTTGTCATTGACTGGATTAGTTCTTGTTGATATAAAAGAAACTCTTGTAGTAGCTTAACACTGACATACTTACTGGCATCAGTTTGAAATCCCATCTATAATAGCAGCTATTATTTATATTTTTATTTTTCAGACATGTAAAAAGTTATGAACATTACCTGATGTACATGTAAAATATAAGGACTATTACCTATGATATTGTATGGTGTGATTTGACCATACAGACTGTATTCCTATTGTATACCATTGTATGTAATAATCTTAATGAGAGGCAGATGATTTCATTGGCCTATTCCAGGTAACTCAATTTGAAACTCGCACTTGCATGTGTGGAAGATGCAGTTTATGTCTTCCATTCGCCGATCGCACAGGGTCATCTCAAAACGAGGTTGTACCTGCAAAGTGCATGCTGTGTGTGTGTGCTTACGCCTGTCAAACACGCTTTGGCGCATTGCTAGAAAAACGTGAGAATCAAAAATGCATGTTTTGCGCATGCGTTTGCAGGGAGAACCTCGTTTTGGTAGCAAGATGGCAGATATGTGCAAAGGGTGTATGGGGCGTGGATGGATTTCAACTGGAATGGCCCATAAAAACTGAAATGTTTTGAACATTGAATGGTGATATGCATGTTAAATCATCAACATACATTTATTATTTGATGTACCCATGATGGTGGATGTTCACATCTTCATCACCGATGTTTAAAACAAAACCTTATTCTATCCAAACAAATGCAAAGTTGCATGTTACAAAATGTTGATGTTGACAAGGCTCAATTCTTTAAAATAGTTATTAATTGGGAATTATTCAGATATTAGTTTCCTGTTATTTTTAATGTTGTCAGTATTTCCATGAGTAACTATCAATGCAATATTTGACCAAGCCCTATTTAAGGGACCTTACTTACTCCCCCTATGTATTTTGCTCATTCATGACAAAAGGTTGTATTTGACATTCTCCAATGAGAAAAAAATATCATTGTTAGGCAGGTGACAGCAGTGTATAATGGTTTTGCCAGTAAAAGTATTTATTTTTTCTTGATTATTGTCCTAGGGGTGGTACTGAACAAGATTTTGAGGGGTGCTGAGTGTAAAATTGCCACACCCTGGGCAATTTTAAGATGTCCAAGGTCAACAGAGGCAACATTCAAAACTGCTCAATTATTTATTAAAACCCATACAAAACTGTTTCTCTAATTATAGGATTCAGAAAATTTATAGTTTGACCTACCTATGACTTTTATTGTCCAAAAAAGGTTGACGGTTCAATTTGAATCGGTTATTTATGTGTTGTTGCTTCCTAGAAGGACTCCATCCTACTGTCCCTCCTCTTCTGACTGCATAAATTTGACTTCATCAAATTGGTTGCGGTTCATGTAAACCACTTGACCAAGGTACACAGAATGAAGGCAAGTGCTAAAAACCTGAATCAGTTGTGTACAGATATTGTATCACTACGGTGCTTCCCCTGTTTATATCGAGGGTTAAGTGCAAGTAGACCCGGACTATGATAGATGTACACTATATAATTTGGTTCACCTCAAGTTTGGTAGTGACGTCAATGCTCTTTCGCGGTTGCGCCGCAAGCATGCTGACAAACCGCCTCTGTGCGTGTGCGTGTACACTCATGGCGTTAAACTTTACTTGTGCGATTCGATACTGTGGCGAGCGAAATACGCACCTACGTCACTACCGAACTTGAGATGAACCAAATTATAGAATGCAGAAATTGTCATAAGGCAGCTATTGCAGGTAGGGCCTTCTTGCACTATCATTATGTTGATCGCATTCTTTTGCCTAAAATGAGCAAAAAATGTAATGTACAATTATATTATTTTAACTAGTGATAGCTTTGTAAGAATTGTATTTGGTTAACTTATTTATTGTAAAGAGTGGGTAGCAGGGATATGGGAAATATGTTATCATCGGGGATGGAATTAAATGATGTAATAATAATAATAATACAATAAAATTATTAAGGGACTTACTGATCAATTTTTGTTACAGCTAGGAAGTCACACAGAGAAGTGTCAACAGGATAATTAAATGTAAATCATAAGGCACAAGCTTATTTCTGTCTCATTCCTCAATGACATCTTGACAACAGGCTTCTTTCTGTCTTTTGTGTTGTGATTCATTAATGTGTATTCAGTAAGACTCAAGCAATATATAGTTTTGAAGTGACAAGATTTGATAAAAATAAATCTGTGCTCCTGGTGCCCTCAGTTTGGGTGTCTGCCTTAAATGTTCTAGGTTTTTAATATCTCAAAGTGGGTCGGAGCATGACCTAGCTGTGTTTGTACTCAAATATCAAGACAAATAAGACACACAATAGGAATGGTATGGGTTCTATAAGGCTTGTAATTTCAACCTCGTGCATGATTTTCTTGTTAGGGTTAAAATGCCCAAACCTTTCATTTTGGTGTATTTTAAATCTTACTCAAGAGAACTACGAAAACATAATTGTTCTTATTGCCTTCCTTGACATATTTCATATAAGATCAATATATTAATTAATATTAATATTAAGAAATATAATGCAGTCTTTTTAATTAATATGGCTAAAAGTGGAAAATAATATGGCTCACTAACATCCTACTAGCATACCAGACATCAATTGCTTCAGACTGATAGTAAATATATTGTAGATAATTATATTTAAAAAGGACAAACTGGGTGTACATGAATATAAATGATTTTATTTAGGTTTGATAGTGTAGATTTTGAAGTAGATATGGGTGGTTACCATGGTTACCCTGCTGCTTGTAGTTGAATAAAATTGACAAGACATGAATGCTGTGCTTTGTATATGCTTTTCATAGTGTGTATAATGAGTACAAAATCGAGGGTTGAGAACCAGAAAGCCTTAACTCACAAAGGAATCCTTTGTGAGTTAATGCTTTCTGGCTCCCAACCCTCGATATGATAATAGTAACTCATAAGCCAGTCCCTTTACTGAGTTAAAGGTTTAATGTACGATTTCCTTCAAATTTTATATTTGTCATTATATACTCAAAATGCTGAAATAATACTAGTAATAATGATTGGGAATGGTTTCTGTCCATATTGAGCTGAAATAACAAGATAATGTGAAAGAAACACTGCTTGTTATTTTGGCCGTTTAACACGCAGTTCTATGGGCCGACATAAAGTCATCATTTCTTGAATTATGACTTTATGTTTTGGCTGATTCCATTTAGGTGCAAGTTGTGACATGTGTAAACATTACAAATATGCCAAAAAATCGGGTTTGAAAAAAATTAACCAAATTCATATTATAAGATCGTACATTATGACTTTAATCTTATTTCGCTTTGTAATCAGATAAACTGAACCAGGAATTCATAAGTCAGCCAAGGTCTTCCAGTACAGACACCCTATCCTTTACTGTGGGAATTAACTTGCTGGTTGGTGTAATTTCAAATGGATACGTCCCAATTTGTAAGGTTTTTTCTCAAATCCAAAAGGAGAAACTCGGGTCATTTTTGTGACAAATGCAAATAATACGTCCATAACAATTTATATTTCAATAGATATTTTGGAGACTGCCTTCATATCTCGGCAGTGGCGCAGGCATGCTTAAAGGAAGTCTCTCGCAATCACAACATTATGCCTTATGTGAAATAAAAATAATTATCAAGCATGACTAACATGGTTTTATTTAAAATAAACTCATAGTGACCATAAAAACGAATAAAAACATCCGTCTCTCAGCACGCGATATTCAAAATTCCCGGGCGCCGAAATTGTCGAGTGCAATGACGTCTCAGTAATACAATGAAGGCTGACGACAATGGAGCACAAATAACCATTACGTCATTGCACTTGGACAATTTTTGGCGCGGGAATTTTGAACATCGCATGTTGAGAGCCGATTGTTTTTATTTGTATTTATGGTCAATATGAGTTTGTTTTAAATAAAACCATGTGATTCATGCTTGATAATTATTTTTTCTAAGGCCAAATAAAAAATAAAACCTATTTCACGTCCCCTCCCGTTTCCTTTTTTGAGGTTTCTTCATTTTTATTTTTATTTTTTGAAATTCAGTTATAACTTTTCAAAAAATATGTCTAAGAAGTAGAGATGCTTTCTATAGCCTTGCTAATATACAAGAAACACTTTTATAAGGTTTTGTGATAGTTAGAGGGAGCCTATCTCTCAGAACAACAAATAAAAAGAGGCCTCCTCCTTTTTCCAGGCATTATTGTATATATGCTAAAACAGCTCTAATTATGGGTATTTACACCGATTTTGCTATACAAAAATAAAAAGCCCCCTCTTCCTCCTTTTTTTCACAAACCCGGACGTTTTACTTGCCCTAACATATAGGGCATAATGTTATGATTGCCGGAGACCCCCTTTAAAGGAGTATTTCGTGATCCTATCATCCTCTTTTTATGACATTTTTCAGTTGATATCCACGAAAAAAAGCTTATTTCCAAAATTTCAGTTGATTCCAATTTTGTGTTTGCGAGTTATGCATGATAATGTGTATTACACTGCTCCATAGGCAATGTGTTGTAATTTCGTTCTGGTGCACCAGAACGAAATTCAATTTTCACAATATCTTTGCTAAACGAATTAATCTGCAAGAATTTTTTTGTACATAAATATAGCCAGAGGTTTCCAATGATGCTGAGGATCACGAAATGCCTTGTCCATGTATCAGAATACTTATTTTAAATGCTAATGGCTAAAAGTAAGGGCTATGCTCAAAATGTCGACAAACTATTGTTTGATTACAGCAGATTTTCACTATTTCATACTTCAAACTACTTCATTACTTGCATGTATATATGAAGAGCTTTGTTTAAAACCCTTACATCCACTTGCCACTTTTGAGAACACATCAAAAATCATCGAAAAAATCACTGATATATGGGGGTTTGCAACAAAAGCAGTTTTTAGCGGGATGCTTGGGTAGGATGAGCATCATGCCAAAAACTGCTTTTGTTGAAAAACACCTTATATCAGTGATTATTTTGATGATTTTTTGATGTGTTCTCAAAAATGGGCAAGTGGATGTAAGGGGTTTTGAAACGAAGCTCTTCATATGTGACGTGACGTGTCATGTCAAAAGCAGACACTTTTGGGCAGGTTATCAATTTCGAGGTTTTTACATATCTTAAATAAAGAGATATTTGCCATACAACGCCGTTTTCCCCAATGAAATCGGACATTCCTAAGCGAAGATATTTAGTTTGTAAGCTATGGTATTATAAAATTGGAAATTGAGATATCGGCCTTTAAAAATTTAAAAATATTATTGACAATCACTCATTTCAAATATATAGTTTTAGTTTTGGTTTTGGTTTTGGTCACGTGGTTTCCTATTGTCCTGCCTAACCACTTGAATCACAAGATATCGAACTCTTTGTTTCTACCTTTTGTTTAAAACTAAACATTTGTGACAGGTAGTTTCGGTTTTGGTTTCAGTTTCTTATAAGTGGTGTGACGAATAAAATTACAGGATTTTCGAGGTACCTGATCTAAGTATACAAAAGAAATGTTTAAATTTCGCAGTGCAATATTCACGAGCAGAGAAGTCGAACAAAACAGTCTACATTTGAAAGCATTGATTTAGTTTGAAAGCATTGGCTTGAGACTACGAAATAGCCTAAGCTGATTTCACTGTGAAAATATATAGACCATCGAAATATTTGCATTCGACATTACAAAAGGGGCCACTACTGTAATTGTATAGGTGCTATAAACAAAATCGATTCATGTCCTTAATCCCATGTACTAGAATCGATGGAAGGCCATTATATGACCTCTAATAACCCAATGACTTTTACTAGAAGCAATTTTTACTGCAAAAAGTAGAAGATAGAGGGAGAAGAGATTGTGTGTGTGTGTGTGTGTGTGTGTGGGGGGGGTTGGAGGGCAAGGGGATATGGGCCGGGAGAGAGAGAAACATATGAGAGAGAGCATTGGAAGTGAAAGAGAAGGGGGAAGAGAGCCGAGATGAAGATATCGAATGTAGGGAGGAGGAGGGGAAAGGGGTAATTTAGGAAAGAGGTGGTTATATAGGGAGGGAGCCCCCTCTTAAAGAGGTATGGGTTGTGCTTCCGGGGATAATAAACTAATTCATAATCAAATCATCTCCATGCATCGTTTATGTTTCATACAAACAAACAAATTCTCCCACCCCACCCCATCCTTCAGTATACTCGCATGTATATGATTTCTAGGCCTAGAACTCGTGAGTGTAATATGCCACCTACCTTCGACAGAGAGCATCAACTGTCGTCCGCGGGATAGATTTCCGATATCAATCATGATAATAATTATGTTAGCACAATAGGCTATTGTATACTTCTGGTTATATACCCTATACTGTGTCCTCCCAGCATAATAGTGTTATGATTGCAGATCAGATCAGCTCTACTTTTTAATCCCTTGATTTTTGGTTTCTGAACAAAAGAGAAACCAAAACTATATATTTGAAATGAGGGAGTGTTGAGAGTAGGAAGTACCTTGAAAAATGTCTCAAAAAATTCAAGATGCCAGTTATATTCCGGTCTGAAACTATCAGACAATATTTTTAACATTAATAACATCACAAATTCGCAACAAACCCAAATTGTTAAAAAATCACCCCGGGGCAGATTTTTGGCTATTTCTCCATACACGATCCTGCCCAAAAGTGTCTGCTTTTGACATGACACGTCACATATACTGCGCCAATAAAGTATCCTTACAAGTAATCACAATTTCAAAACTGAACAGTATTGGGGTAAATTTTTTTTAATTGATGCACTATCTAATCTTGCACATTATGACACCAAATTGAATCCAATGTGACTTCAAGAAGCAACGTTACAAGCATTTGATTAGACGAAGATCCAGTTTTAAAAGTGACAAACTGGCTTATTCAAAACTTCTCAGACCAGACATCTGGTTTGAGAGTGGTATGGCTAATTTATGCGTTTGGCTTTAATTTAAAACAAAAGGAACAAAAGAAAACTGAAACAAAAGAACTGACTAATAAAATGAAAGTTATGAAAAGTACAGAGAAGTAAACACTGAAATAAAAACTGCTTTAAACAACGCTTCATTGAAGAAACTGTGTTGCCTCTTTGTTGCGCTTGTTGGAATCTTTTTGCGCCTTGTATAGGCCAGTTTGTCACTTTTAAAACGGGACCTTCGTCTATTCAATTGCTTGGTAAATCCAAGGTTTTATTTTAAATACACTAACTGGAAATTAAATACACTAATTAGTGGGGACCGGTATTTTGCTGTGGATGTTTTACTGCATTTTATAAGTAACGATTTTGAAATCAAAAGTTAAAATTGTGATATATTCAACTGTTTGAGAAACAAATTATATAAAGGAACCCGTGTAAGATCCAGGTGCTGTATCTACATTATCGACTTTCTTTATCTGCGTCAATAATAGAATATCGATTTCAATCGAATTGAATACATGTCTCCATTTTGAGTTTGTACTACACCACTGAGTGATCAAGCGATCGATTTCTAGCCAATCAGATAGGCCTCATTTTCTTGCGTTCGGTGAAATACCAATCGCCCTTCGTTCACCAACGGAGTATTACGTTTATATTTATAACACTGGGTGTCGACACTATGCTACGTAACACCCAAGTGCGCATAAGTGTAAATCCCTTATTATATACCGCGTGGCTGAAAATGCCAGTACTTGTTTTGGGTAGGAAATCACAATTGTTATTGTTTGGGGTTTCAAAATAAATGAAGCGGGACCTTTTTCCTGCTTTCCTGAACAAGACCTTGCGGGGCCAAAATTTAAGAGAAATTGGAACAAATTAGCTTAAAACCAGGAAAAAACCAAAACAAACAAATAAACAACAACAACAACAACAAAAAACAACAATAACAAAATAAACAAAAACAAAACAAAAACATGAAAAGTGATAAAACCAGAAAGAGGTAAAAAAGCAGGAATAATTTTTTAGGCAACGATAATCATGTTAGGCTGACCAACGCTCAACGTTGAGAAAATTGCGCCACACGACGAGGTACTTGCCTGGCTAACATCGCTTTATATTTATGAGCTATGAAAAAGTTATCTCTGTCAAATCTGCCTCCTAATGCTCGCACTGTATATCAGAAACCCGAATAGAACAAAGTCCGATAACCGCCACACGCCACCGCCCTAAAAAGCATAGCCTAGAATAACAACATTCTACTCAACTTACATCCATTCAACATGGCGTCATCCAAACCTGCTCCCTCTCTCGATCCACCCAAAGATCTTGCGCGGTGTAGTATTTGTAATGAGATCATCAAGCAACCCAAAGCTCTACCGTGTCTTCACACGTTCTGTTTGGAATGTTTACGAGAATGGAGTAAACCTAACAAGGAAACCGTGACGTGTCCTGTACTGAATTGTAAGAGGACTACACCGATGCCATCCAATGGGGTGGATGGTCTGCCTGGAAATGTCTTTGTGTCATCTCTTATTGCCACAAGGTGAGGGTAATATCAAAAATTGGAAACCACCATTTGCGAGATATTCTGTGATTGCAACCTTAATCCCTGACAAACTTTTGATACATGATTCTGCCCATCTTGTTTTCGGTAGTCTGAAGCCGTTTTGGTTTTACTCAGACCAGACTAACAGGCAGACGCTATATGTAATCATAATGACTTTGAATGAGTGCAGAACATAATTTTGTTTAATATTAGGCCTATATAGTTTGATTGAGACACAAACCTTGACGGTACAAAATGTAAGCTTTGAATTAACTTTTTGAAAAATATTTTTGTTATGGTCTCCCCAGACACAACTTGATCAATACACACTCTTGATACATCGTTATGAATTCGGCAAACAGTCGAATCCGTATTCGGCTTTTAGTAAATTAATGTTATGCATGAATTATTCATGAATTAACGCTTTAGCTCAAGAGGGCAGCATATCAATTTTTAACGGTGATGATCGTCGATCGTACTACGTTGCACCGTAAGCTAACCATGTGTGCCACCCACTTTTCGCTTACTTTCACGGTGAGCAAGCACCGTTGGAAAATTGATATGCTGCCATCTAGAGCGAAAAGCGCTTAATCCCTTGTTCTCTAATTCAAAATAAATCAGGATTCGGCCGTCTGCCGAATTCATAACGACATGTATTTGAGGCTATTTTGCCCCTGAATTGTCCATATCATGGTATTAATTTCCAAACTGTTTTCTGTTTTTATTAACAAACTGGTTGATAACTTGACTTTTTTTCTCTGACCCGAAAAAAACCAAAAAAACTCTGTTTTCCCCATTATGTAAAGACAACATGTTATCCGCCAGCCACGATTCAAGCGTTTCACAAAGGTGTTTGGGTCCATGTATAATAACTAAAGGTCTGTGCAATAATTATATTAAAGCCCTGGGCAGGGTAAAATTGGGGAGGGTAAAGATTTATTTTATCTGCCAAGACAAAAGCCAAAAGGAGGGAGAAGCAATTTGTGGCAGGTAGAAAGGGAGCTGCAAGCGATTTTTTTGCGCACATTTACAGGCACTTAAAAAAAAAATAACTAGCGCTAAATATGCTTAGGAAAACAGTACAGAAACGTTCAAATATGAAAAATTACAAAATAACAATCATGTTTATCACTCGTACATAAATTCTAGACAGTTCATTGGTGTGCACGCCCATAGAATCGTTGTGGGTTAATAATCGGATATATAATTATGTCAAACTTAATGCTGTGTTGATAAATGAGTATACTAGTATTCTGGACAATGATATATGATATTCTGGATTGATAAAAAACAAATATTAACTGTTTAATTGTGCATTGTTTCATTTCACTCGACGTACCGTCTTGTCAAATGGACCAATCCATTTTATTTCGTGATTAGTTTCGTCTCATTCAATATTTCCTGTGAATAGTAAGGGCGGATGTAAATAGTTTCTTTGGTTTGCATGCCCATCATAAGAAGCAAAATATTGCATGTACTTTGATCTTTATTAATATTATCATCATATATCATCATATATTATCATCATGTACATCTCAGATTACAAAGGGCAGGCCTTAGTTATTTATACAATAATTGATTAAAACATTTTTATCGCGAATTGTATAGCAAACATTATATTAATATTCGAATATTAAAGTAATGCATTTCGTGATCGTTGAACTTTGATAGCAATTAGAAATATGACAATTAAAACCTTTCATTTTCGATATTTCGATATCTTTGTCCTTTTTCTCAGTTTGGCTGTAGCGAAAAGGCATTATTTATATGCCAGTGGGAAACACATGAATGTGGATGTTTAATTTTGTAATAGTATTGTCTTTTAATGGCTACGTCATCAAAATTAATATGATAATTTTAGCTAGGAAATAAAGAACTTGAGGTCTATTATAGGTTATTGAATAATATTGCTGTTCCTAAGGCCCAATGGCTGAAGTACCGACCGTGTAACATGTCATTGTTTCCATCTTTTCAGCTCGTCTCGAGGGAGAAACGTACCGTGTGTGTGTTGTGAAGAAACAGGCAATGACGTCATTGCTCGCTGCTTAGAGTGCAATGGATTTCTATGCCAAGAGGGCGTTCATCTTCATCAGAAGAAATTACTGAAATCCCACCAGGTTATCAAGTTAGAAGACATCAAGTCTGGAAAGGTCAACATGAAGCACTTAGCAGATAAGAAGAAAGTAACTTGTAGGGAGCACGAAGGCCAGCAACTGTGGTTTTACTGCGAGACATGTGGAATCCTGATATGCAGAGATTGTACAGTCGTAGACCATTCAAAACCAGGTCACACATACGTCACCTTAAAGAGCATTGTCTCAGAGCAGCGGAAGAAGATCGAAGTGTTAGTCAAGCAAAATGGAGTTACTGAGAAGCAAGTCGACAAAGCTTTACAAGATACTCATAAAGCGCAGCAAGTCTTAGATAGCAACAAAAAGAAATCTATCGCTGAGATTGATATGGAGATAGATAATATAGAGAAGCATGTCCGTAAGATCTGCCAACAGGAGCGTAGACGGCTATTGAAGCAACAAGACGAGACAGTAGCGTTATCTCGTAAGAAGATCCAATCGTCCAAAGAAACTTTGCAGAGCCAGAAAGTCCGATTCCAAGCAGCACGTGAGGTAGCCAACCAAGTTCTTCAGAGTGGATCTGATACTGACATTGCATCTGTTTATAAGCAGCTCAGCAACTCACTCGAGGAATTGTGCAAGGAAGTACCTGATAGTGTCCCACAAGATATTGCTGAACTACCTAAGTTCAAGGCTGACTCCAGGATAACGAGCGTTACCGTCATCGGGAAACTCATAGCTTTACCAAGCAAAGTATCAGATGGTTCATGGGAGATGGAGAGTCAGTTTGGAGACAAAGATGATGCTGGCAAAGTATCGGGTGCTAGAGGTATTTCAACAACACCTATTGGTGATATTGTTGTAGCAACTTTCTCATCATCAGTACCTGTAAAAGTCTACAATTCTGATGGGAAGTTTAAATTCGATCTTGATAAGCAATCATATGGTGCCTGGGATGTAGCTGTCAGTCCTGATGGGGAATTATACGTGTCATGCTTTTACGCCAAACACATCAGAATGTTTGGATCAGATGGTCGATATCTCTCCCAATTCACAGCGATATCACCAGGTGTGGCATCAGATGCAGAAGGAACATATTTGAGAGGACTGGCTATTAATAATAAGAGGCAACTATTGTTAGGAGAAACCAACAAGAAATACATCAGCATCCATGATCTCAATGGTACACATATCACTTCATTCCATGTCAACATTGAGCCGTATTTTATTACCACAACATCACAAGGTAATATCATCGTGAGTCCTTTTGGGTCTTCAGGTGTTCATGTGTTAGACTCTAGTGGGACCCTTCAGCATACCATAACTGCACCTACAGGTGTGTCTGGATGGTATCCTAGAGATGTTTGCTGCAGCATGAATGATGAGATATGTATTAGTTGCAGTGGAACACCAAAAGGAATCTACTGCTTCTCATCTAAAGGCGTGTACTTACAATGTCTTACACTGGACGTCAATGTACCATACGGAATAACACTAATGCAGAACGACAAGAAGATGGCAGTAGTAGAACCTTCTCATGTAAAAATCTTTCGTCGTAAGTAGGCCGGTAGGACTTCTTTAGTCACCGTGTGGGTTCCATAATGTGCTGAACTAATAAGACGGTTTCATTTATATTGAGACAGAACATTTCTACTAACATTGTAACTGACTCGCACGAAATGGCCCTTCACTAGCTTCCAGCCTGCACATCTTAGAAACCAGTATAAGATTGCTTACCATATTACGTTCAATAATACTAATAGTGGATATGTACATTTCTGATCTCATCACTGCATGTTTCAACTCGTCAGGAATTCGGTCTGCTGCAAAATCACTTTTTTTAGAGTTCACATCTATTTGACTCCGCCTCGTTGTTTTAAATAATGATGCCGCCCGTGTTATATGAGACGATAGATGCACTCCAGCGGCTAAAAACAATACCTTTATTATCTAAATATCACGTTATGCCTCACAGTAAAAATATCTGTTTATGACGGCTTTTGAATGATGCTAGCGCGCTGTGGCATGACTGTCTTCTTGTCCCGGGGGGGCACTTCAATATGAAATGGATATATAGGGCTGGCACTTTCGCACGAAGGGGCATTCGGTGAGAGCAAAATGTAAAAAATAAGGGGTCATTGGGTGAGAGCATGTTTTTTGGCATTCGGTGAGACCAAAATGTAAAAAATATGGGGTCATTGGGTGAGAACATTACCTTTTTTAAATGGGATCTTTGGGTGAGAGCCAAAACAGCGCCACAGAAACCACGAACATGGAATTTCTAGTTTCAAATTTCGTTGTTTTTCAAAATAAGTAACAAAATAAGTGATAAATGAAAGTTGCTGTTAAATTGAACTTGTAAGGGCCTTTGGGTGACAGATAATGGAAAAATAAGGGTTCTTCAGGTGACAGAGCATGAGCATGCGTTCGTAAAAAAAATATGGGATCTTTGGGTGACAGCGATGCTGAAAAAGGGGGTCTTAACAGCCCTACATACGCGCTACCTCCAAAGTTGGAGTGCCCCCCGGCTTCTTGTGCGTTGTTGTACTTTCCTTCGATATCATGCAGCGTGCGTATGATTAGTATTGCGTGGTATGTTGTTAAACCTTATTATATAATTTACTTTCTCGTATTATCCAGTATTGTCTTCCTTAGGACGTTTTTTACAGGTCGAGTTTTACGCTTTAATTTGTTTTATTGCTACGGAGCCCCGAAGTGACATGAAAGAAAATAAAAAAAAAACTATCTCGGGGTCCGACTTAGTAACTCAGAGCCCCGACTTAGTAACTCTGGGTCCGAGATAGTAACTCGGGGCTCCGACTTAGTAACTCGGGGCCCCGACTTAGTAACCCGGGGCCCCGACTTAGTAACTTGAGGCCCTGACTTACTAACCCGGGGTCGAGATAGTAACTCGGGGCCCGACTTAGTAACTCGGGGTCCGACTTAGTAACTCGGGGGCCTGAGTTACTATCTCGGACCCCGAGTTAGTAAGTCGGGCCCTGAGTTACTATCTCGACCCCGAGTTACTAAGTCGGGGCCCCAAGTTACTATCTCAGACCCAGAGTTACTAAGTCGGGCCCCGAGTTACTATCTCGGACCCCGAGTTAGTAAGTAGGGCCCCCGAGTTACTATCTCGGACCCCGAGTTAGTAAGTCGGGGCCCCGAGTTACTCTCTCGGACCCCGAGTTAGTAAGTCGGGGCCCCGCGTTACTATCTCGGACCCCGAGTTACTAACTCGGGGTGCCCGAGTTACTATCTCGGACCCCGAGCTACTAAGTCGAGGCCCTGAGTTACTATCTCGGACCCCGAGTTAGTAAGTCGGGGCCCCGCGTTACTATCACGGACCCCGAGTTAGTAAGTCGGGCCCCGACTTACTATCTCGGACCCCGAGTTAGTAAGTCGGGGCCCTGAGTTACTATCTCGGACCCCGAGTTAGTAACTCGGGCCCCTGAGTTACTATCTCGGACCCCAAGTTACTAAGTCGGGGCCCCGAGTTACTATCTCAGACCCCGAGTTAGTAAGTCGAGGCCCCGAGTTACTATCTCGGAACCCGAGTTAGTAAGTCGGGGCCCCGAGTTACTATCTCGGACCCCGAGTTAGTAAGTCGGGGCCCCGAGTTACTATCTCGGACCCCGAGTTAGTAAGTCGGGGCCCCGAGTTACTATCTCGGACCCCGAGCTAGTAAGTCGGGGCCCCGAGTTACTATCTCGGACCCCGAGTTAGTAAGTCGGGGCCCCGAGTTACTATCTCGGACCCCGAGTTAGTAAGTCGGGGCCCCGAGTTACTATCTCGGACCCCAAGTTACTAAGTCTTTAAAATATGGTCTTGCGATGGTCTTGCGAAGCGGGCAAGAGATGATACATATCCGGGCCAATAACGTCCAATAATTACAGTACTCCATTGCATCAATATTGGCCCAATACTATTAAAATTGCATAGGCCCTATTGTTAAAACATTGACAGCCAATTGTTTGCCAATAAGAAATAGGTACAGACCCAATGTTGGTATAATGTCTGTGACAAGGTTTGGGCCAAGCTGGGGCCAACATTGGCCCAAGCCCAATTTTTGACCAATCTTGGGCCCATGAGCAAAC
Organism: Amphiura filiformis; assembly: GCF_039555335.1. Classification (NCBI taxonomy): domain Eukaryota; kingdom Metazoa; phylum Echinodermata; class Ophiuroidea; order Amphilepidida; family Amphiuridae; genus Amphiura; species Amphiura filiformis. Next base: position 15,100,490 of record NC_092645.1, read on the forward strand.
GATATTGGTGTGATATCAGCAACCAATGTTGGGCCATTGTGGAACATACATTTGGCCACCATTGGACCAGTATCGCCATGTTATCTGGGTAGTAACTTGGGGTCCGAGATAGTAACTCGGGGCCCCGACTTAGTAAATCGTGGTCCGAGATAGTAACTCGGGGCCCCGACTTACTAACTCGGGGTCCGAGATAGTAACTCGGGACCCCGACTTACTAACTCGGGGTCCGAGCTAGTAACTCCGGGCACCGACTTAGTAACTCGGGGTCCGAGATAGTAACTTGGGGCCCCGACTTACTAACTCGGGGTCCCGAGATAGTAACTCGGGGCCCCGTCCCGACTTAGTAACTCGGGGTCCGATATAGTAACTCGGGGTCCCGACTTACTAACTCGGGGTCCGAGATAGTAACTCGGGGCCCGAGATAGTAACTCGGGGCCCCGACTTAGTAACTCGGCGTCCGAGATAGTAACTCGGGGCCCGACTTACTAACTCGGGGTCCGAGATAGATAAGCGTGAGAATCAAAAATGCATGTTTTGCGCATGCGTTTGCAGGGAGAACCTCGTTTTGGTAGCAAGATGGCGGATCTGTGCAAAGGGTGTATGGATTTCAACTGAAATGGCCCATAAAAACTGAATATGCATATTACAGTGTTGCCAGTCTTCAGGAAATTTACTGATTTCAGGAAATTTTACTCGGATGATCCTGTACAAATGTATAGGCAAAGAACATTTTTCAGGAAATTTCTTGCCATTTCAGGATTTTTTGACAACACTCACTGGCATCTCTGATATTAAATCATCAACATACATTTATTGTTTGATGTACCCATGATGGTGGATGTTCACATCTTCATCATGGATGCTAAAAACTAAACCTTATTCTATCAAAACAGAATGTGAAGTTGCATGTTACAAAATTTTGAATGTTGACAAAAAAAAAATCATTATTAATTGGGAATTATTCAGATATTATTTTCCTGTTATTTTTAATGCTGTCAGTATTTCCATAAGTAACTATCAATGCAATATTTGACCAAGCCCTATTTAAGGGGTACTACACCCCTCGATAAATTTGTGTCTATTTTGCATTTTTCTCAAAACTAATAACACAGTGGTAACAAAAGTTATGTATATTATAGGGGCAAGGAGTCCAATTATTACACTGGAATTTCAGTGACCCAAGACACATGGTTCGTTATTTATGTTAAGAAAAGAGGTACCGCTAGAATGTACCTCATTTTCTATCATATATACTGAACCGCTTGTCTTGAGTCACTGAAATTTCAGTGTAGTAATTGGATTCCTTGCCCCAATAATATACATAACTTTGTTACCATTGTGTTATTATTTTTGAGAAAAATGCAAAAATAGTCTGAATTTACCATAAGTGTAGTACCCCTTAAGGGACCTTACTTATTCCCCCTATGTATTTTGCTCATTCATGACAAAAGGTTGTATTTGACATTCTCCAATGAAAAACAAATCCTTGTTAGTAAGGGTGACAGAGCAATGTATGATGGTTTTGCCAGTTAGTGTTTTTTTTCTCTTGATTATTGTCCTAGGGGTGGTACAGAAGAGATTTTGAGGGGCGCTGAGTGTAAAATTGCCACGTCCTGGACAATTTAAGATGTCTAACTTAACGTTTCTATAGAGGCAACATTACAAACTGCTCAAATATTTATTAAAACCCATACCAAACTGTTTCTCTAATCATAAGGATTCAGAAAATTTGTTGTTTGATCTACCTATGACTTGTTGTCCAAAAGGTCAAGTTGAAACCTCTCTGTGATGTTTCTTCCCAAAAGCAACTCTATCCATCCTGCTCTCCCTCTGACTTCATCAATTTGACTTCATCAAAGTGGTTGTGGTTCATGTAAACCACTTGGCCAAGGTACATAGAATGAAGCCAAGTGCTGAAAACCTGAATAGTTGTGTACATATATATTGTATCACTATGGTGCTTCCCCTGTTCATATCGAGGGTTAAGTGCAAGTAGACCCGAACTATGATAGCTGCCAGCTGTCTTTAATGTACACTATATAATTTGGTTCACCTCAAATTTGGTAGTGACGTCAATGCTCTTTCGCGGTTGCGCCGCAAGCATGCTGACAAACCGCCTCTGTGCGTGTGCGTGTACACTCATGGCGTTTAACTTTACTTGTGCGATTCGATACTGCGGCGAGCGAAATACGCACCTACGTGACTACCGAACTTGAGATGAACCAAATTATCGAATGCAGAAATTGTCATAAAGCAGCTATTGCAGATAGGGCCTTTTTGCACTGTCATTATGTTGATTGCATTCTTTTGCCTAAAATGAGCAAAAAATGTAATGTACAATTATATTATTTTAACTAGTGATAGCTTTGTAAGAATTGTATTTGGTTAACTTATTTATTGTAAAGAGTGGGTAGCAGGGATATGGGAAATATTTTATCAGGGATTTAATGATGTAATAACTAATAATACAATAAAATTATTAAGGGACTGATTTGTCAATTCTTGTTGTAAACAGCTTACCCATCCAAATTCCTTTGGAAGTCACACAGAGAAGTGTCAACAGGATAATTAAATGTAAATCATAAGGTACAAGCTTATTTCTGTCTCATTCCTCAATGACATCTTGGCAACAGGCTTCTTTTGTGTTATGATTCATTAATGTGTATTCAGTAAGACTCAAGCAATATTTAGTTTTGAAGTGACAAGATTTGATAAAAATAAATCTGTGCTCCTGGTGCCCTCAGTTTGGGTGTCTGCCTTAAATGTTCTAGGTTTTTAATATCTCAAAGTGGGTCGGAGCATGACCTAGCTGTGTTTGTACTCAAATATCAAGACAAATAAAACACACAAGAGGAATGGTATGGGTTCTATAAGGCTTGCAATTTCAACCTCGTGCATGATTTTCTTGTTGGGGTTAAAATGCCCAAACCTTTCATTTTGGTGTATTTTAAATCTTACTCAAGAGAACTACGAAAACATAATTGTTCTTATTGGCTTCCTTGACATATTTCATATAAGATCAATGTATTAATTAATATTAAGAAATATAATGCAGTCTTTTTAATTAATATGGCTAAAAGTGGAAAATAATATGGCTCACTACCATCCTACTAGCATACCAGACATCAATTGCTTCAGACTGATAGTAAATATATTGTAGATAATTATATTTAAAAAGGACGAACTGGGTGTACAACTGTACATGAATATAACTGATTTTATTAAGGTTTGATAGTGTAGATTTTGAAGTAGATATGGGTGGTTACCATGGTTACCCTGCTGCTTGTAGTTGAATAAAATTGACAAGACATGAATGCTGTGCTTTGTGTATGCTTTCATAGTGTGTATGAGTACAAAATATGACATAATATCGAGGGTTGAGAACCAGAAAGCCTTAACTCACAAAGGAATCCTTTGTGAGTTGAGGCTTTCTGCCAGGCTCCTAACCCACGATATGATAATAGTAACTCATAAGCCAGTCCCTTTACTGAATTAATCTTATTTCGCTTTGTGATCAGGTCCCGGGATCAGGTAAACTGAACCAAGAATTCATAAGTCAGCCAAGGTCTTCCAGTACAGGCACCCTATCCTTTACTGTGGGAATTAACTTGCTGGTTGGTGTAATTTCAAATGGATACGTCCCAATTTGTAAGGTTTTTTTCTCAAATCCAAAAGGAGACACTCGGATCATTTTTGTGACAAATGCAAATAATACATTATTTATATTTCAATAGATAGGGGGGCCTATTTGGAGACTGCCTTCATATCTCGGCAGTGGCGCAGGCATGCTTAAAGGAAGTCTCCGGCAATCACAACATTATACCTTATGAGAAATAAAAATAATTATCAAGCATGAATCATGTGGTTTTATTTAAAATAAACTCATAGTGACCATAAAAACAAATAAAAACATCCGTCTCTCAGCACGCGATATTTAAAATTCCCTGGCGCCGAAATTGCCGAGTGCAATAAATGACGACAATGGAGCACAAATAACCATTACGTCATTGCACTTAGACAATTTTTGGTGCGGGAATTTTGAACATCGCGTGTTGAGAGCCGATTGTTTTTATTTGTATTTATGGTCAATATGAGTTTGTTTTAAATAAAACGATGTGATTCATGCTTGATAATTATTTTTTCTAAGGCCAAATAAAAAATAAAACATGTTTCACGTCCCTCCCGTTTCCTTTTTTGAGGTTTCTTCATTTTTATTTTTTGAAATTCAGTTATCACTTTTCAAAAATATGTCTAGGAAGTAGAGATGCTTTCTATAGCCTTGCTAATATTATACAAGAAACACTTTTATAAGGTTTTGTGATAGTTAGAGGGAGCCTATCTCTCAGAACAACAAATAAAAAGAGGCCTCCTTTTTCCAGGCATTATTGTATATATGCTAAAACAGCTCTAATTTTGGGTATTTACACCGATTTTGCTATAAAAAATAAAAAGCCCCCTCTTCCTCCTTTTTTTTCACAACCCCGGACGTGAAACATGTTTTTTATTTTACTTGGCCTAACATATAAGGCATAATGTTATGATTGCCGGAGACCCCCTTTAAAGGAGTATTTCGTGATCATATCATCCTCTTTTTATGACATTTTTCAGTTGATATCCACGAAAAAAAGCTTATTTCCAAAATTTCAGTTGATTCCAATTTTGTGTTTGCGAGTTATGCATGATTATGTGTATTACACTGCTCCATAGACAATGTGTTGTAATTTCGTTTTGGTATACCAGAACGAAATTCAAAGTTCACAATATTTTTGTACATAAATATAGCCAGAGGTTTCCAGTAATATAAAAATCTCAACTTTTTTTTAATGAAAGTGGGAGATGATGCTGAGGATCACGAAATGCCTTGTCCATGGCTAAAATTAAGGGCTATGCTCAAAATGTCGACAAACTAGTGTTTGATTACAGCAGATTTTCACTATTTCATACTTCAAACTACTTCATTACTTGCATGTATATATGTGACGTGACGTGTCATGTCAAAAGCAGACACTTTTGGGCAGGTTATCAATTTCGAGGTTTTTACATATCTTAAATAAAGAGATATTTTGCCCCACAACGCCGTTTTCCCCAATGAATTCGGACATTCCTTAGCGAAGATATTTAGTTCGTAAGCTATGGTATTATAAAATTGGAAATTGAGATATCGGCCTTTGAAATTTAAAAATATTATTGACAATGTTGAGAGTAGGAAGTACATTGAAAAATGTCTCAAAAAATTCAAGATGCCAGTTATATTCCGGTCTGAAACTATCAGACAATATTTTTAACATTAATAACATCACAAATTCGCAACAAACCCAAATTGTTGAAAAATCACCCCGGGCAGATTTTTGGATATTTCTCCATTCACGATCCTGTCCAAAAGTGTCTGCTTTTGACATGACACGTCACATACGGTATACTGCGCCAATAAAGTATCCTTACAAGTAATCACAATTTCAAAACTGAACAGTATTGGGGTAAATTTGTTTTTTCAATAGATGCACTATCTAATCTTGCACATTATGACACCAAATTGAATCCAATGTGACTTCAAGAAGCAAAGTTACAAGCATTCGATTAGACGAAGATCCAGTTTTAAAAGTGACAAACGGGCCTATTCAAAACTTCTCAGACCAGACATCTGGTTTGAGAGTGCGTTTGGCTTTAATTTAAAACAAAAGGAAAAAAAGAAAACTGAAACAAAAGAACTGACTAATAAAATGAAAGTTATGAAAAGTACAGAGAAGTAAACACTGAAATAAAAACTGCTTTAAGGCCAGAGTAATGGAAGACACATTCGTCCACGACCGAATTTGAGATTTTTTGATATTTATCAACACTAATATGTATTCTTTCACTTGAAACTGATAATATACAACTTGCTAATATTTATTCGTATTTTTGCTTGATTTATTTCACTCCTTTCAACTCTAAAAAGTCACATGGCTCAAGACAGCTTAGTAAATTGGCGGGAAATAATGAGTCAGAAATGCGCGAATGCGAAATATTGTGATTACGCGCGCGTTTCGCGTCGCGTGACGCGGCGCAACTCTGCGCGTATGTCCAACGCAGTCAAGGCGCATTCGGTATGTTGTTAACGCCAGCAAATGTGGTGTAAACAAAACAAAAATTTGCAGTCAAAATGCCACTTACATTTTTTAATTACTAGCGGGATACCCGCGCTTCGCGCGGGTCCCCGCTAGATGAGTAAATGGGAGCGATCACTAAAACAGGAGGAATTACTGAAAAGGTAGAATCATTGAAAAGGTAAATTTTATTTTTCTAAACCTGTTCCTTCTTGCATTTCCATTTAGCTTCTTTCTTTCTTTCTTTTCAGTTTCTTCTACATGGGTCTAGTTTGTTCCCATTAAAAATTGCTATTTAGCTTGGGATTTTCCGTTTCCATGTTATTTATTTATTTAGGCCTAACCGCATTCCCATTATTTTCTAAATCTGTCCTTTATTACGTTTCCTTTTAGCTTCTTTTTTTTATGCTGCTTAGCTTGTGATTTCCGTTATTTATGTTAATATATTTAATTCTGTTTTCATTATTTTGGCTTCATTTTTCTTATATTTTCTGATTAGTTTTTAATTTTAGCTTTTTTTTCTTACGTTTCCTGATTAGTTTCTTTCTTTCCTTCTTTATTTTGCTCCCGTTTCATTTAGTAACCTGTACAATACCCTTATCTTTTTTGTCTTCCCTTTCTTTTCTTTTTTATTCATTTTATTCTTTCTTTCTTTTCAGTTTCTTCTACATAAATCTATTTTGTTCCAATAGATATATGCTGATTAGCGTGTGATTTTCCGTTCCCATGTTATTTATTTATTGAAACCCGTTCATTTTATTTGATAAATCTACCCTTACTTAGATTTGTCCTTTTAGCTTTAGGATTTTTTTTCTATTATTTTGTTCCCATTTTTCATATTTCCTGCTTATAAGTTATAGCTTGTGATTTCCCGTTTGTATTTAATTCTGTTCTCATTATTTTAGCTTCCTTTTTTCATGAATTATTTATTTATTTATATATTCTTTCATTTTTTAGGTTCCTTCCTGCCTCCCGTATCCTTACGATTTTTATCATTTTGGTAATCTCTTAACCAAACCCATTACCCCTTTTTGTCCTACTTTCTTTTCTTTTCTGGTACGGAAAGTTGGCCTATGCATATGCGTCTTCCGTTTATTTATATAGATTTATTTATTTATTTACTCTAATCCACAACCCTGTACCCATAACCCATCCATAGTAGGCCTACCTTTTCAGTTTTGTCCTACTTTCTTTTCTTTTCTATTTCTCTGGCACGGAAAGTTGGCCTATGCATATGCGACCCGTGCGTGCGAGTCACATCCCTTGTACGCCAACGCACTAACACCAACGCGCTGCCAGTTAGTTACGGTACTCGCTACCACTGAGTTTTGACAATAAAAAGGCCCGGGCAAAAATTCCGGTTTATTTAACCATATTTGTTGACCGTTTTCAACCAAATAAAGTGCAATGCATTTCCCGTATATATTCCTCAATCTCCGGACGATTCATAGGCCTAGAATAAATAATGAAATTGTACACTGACTGTCTGCACCCCGGGTCTCCATGCAGGCACTATCACCACTCTAGACTACCAGACCACTGTTTCCTACGTTACCTTAGTGATGACGCAAAGACCTGATTCACGCGTCGTAGCCTTAATTTCTTGGCTGCCAACCTTGATGCAGTGGCGGTAAATGGGGCGCGTAGATCTGCGTAGGGACGAAAAGCTCGTAAGATCATTATTAAATTATGCGCTGTTGTGCATCTAGATAGCCTGAATCATTTCTTGGCCACCTCGCAGTTGGCAGAAAACGGGGCAATGTTGCTCTGCGTATGGTTTTTTAATGGAAATATTATTACGCGGTTCACACTGTCCTTATTACCCACAATGCCACTGCGATCGATTTTGCATAGCAACACGACAGTTTTTATGTTATTCTCTTAGTTACCACCAATTTTTGCAAAAATGAACCTCAGATGGTTTAATGGCAATATGTACCCGATCAATGTACCAATAAATCAGAGCTGAAAGTGAAATCATCTCTGAGTCTATTCGCGCACAAGATTTAGCGACTTCCTTTTATTTATATAGATTTTGAATTTTGGCGCACTGAAAGCAGACATTATAGATTCATTGGTGCAAAAAAGATGCATATTTAGACCATGCACCAGATACAGCTTTTACAAGTGTGAAAGTCTTACCGTTTTAAAATTTAAGGACGTTTTTTTGTGCATAATTTTGACATTTTTTTACTAAAACGTCGATTTCTCAGAGTTCACTTTTGACAATATTGCGTGATTTTTGTGACAAGATAACTCGAAAAATATGCAAGTAAAGGGTAAACTTTTTGCACTATCCTTTAGAGTACATCAAAGTCTAGGGAAGGTTTTTCATTTTTTCAAAATATTAGTTTTAAACAAAAATATACACCATTATGTGCAATTTTTTGCTTAATAGAGTGACAAAGTGGCTTTTTTCACATGTTTTTTCAATATTTCGAAAAAAGACGAATTTCAAAAAATAAAAAACCTTCCCTAAGTTCATGTCTCTTCTTCATGAAAAGCTAACTGAATTTTTTTTCCGAACAAAAAAAATTGGGGTAAAAAGGTGAATTTTTATGATTTTTTCAAAAACTTGACATTTTTGAACAAATCTGACGTCACCATGGGATTCCTTGACTCATATCCTTTCCAAAAATGTACAGTTTTATATACTTTGGACATACAATTCAGAAATAATGAAGCTCGAAAAGGTCCATGTTCTCTCCCATTACTCTGCCCTTAAACAACGCTTCGTTGAAGAAACTGTGTTGCCTCTTTGTTGCGCTTGTTGGAATCTTTTTGCGCCTTGTATAGGCCAGTTTGTCACTTTTAAAACGGGACCTTCGTCTATTCAATTGCTTGTAACTTTACTTCTTGAGGTCACATTGGATTTAATATGGTGTCATAATGTGCAGAATTAGATAGTGCATCTATTAAAAAAACAACTTTACCCCAATATTGTTTAGTTTTGAAATTGTGATTATTTTTCCAAGTGTAAGGATACTTTATTGGCGCAGTATATTTTGTTTTAGAATGAAAGTTCATCTGTGTTGGTAGTAAACATAATTTAGAGGTTTAAACCTTTGATCACAACACATCAATTTGCGTACCTGGAATTTTCAGTCGACACTTCGACTTTCATCAGCAGACTGGCAACCCAATTTAGAGGTCAGCGACCTTTCGGACACTTGACCCCAAAATCGGGTCGTACACTCTAGGTAGCTTGTATCGGCCCCCGTCTCTGTTCAGCGATGGCTGGTTCACTCTGATATAGATGGCCTCCTTCACACCACGCTCAAAATATCTGGGTTCCTTGTCCAGAATTTGAACTTTGTCCAAGTCTATATGATGGCCGGGAGACTCGATGTGAATATGTTGGGAGACCCCAGACGAGGTGGAGCTGGGGCGACGGTGTTCCAAAAATCTAGTGCGAAGTGATCTTTCTGTCTCGCCGATATAGGATTCGGAACACTGACCCTTACGGGTTTGTCCTTGGCATAGAATACACCGGCCCAGCTATGTCCTTCTTCTCGGTTATGTCTTTTGGGGAAACAAGCAGTTGTCTTAGCGTTTGGGTAGGCTTGAAGCTCGCTCTTATCCCGTAGGTGCCAAAAGTTCTTCTAAGCGCCTCGGGTGTACCTTTTATATAAGGCAAAACCACTTGTCCCTTTGTCTCAGTGTTAGTCTCACGATTGACTTTTTCTGTGTCTTTCTTTGTCTTTATATATTTTGTTTATTTAAGGCTAATCTTAACCCAGGAATCACTGCTACATTATATTTGTGGTATAAAGTATAAGTGTACATATTAAATTATATAGTATATAGAATGGCAAACACTTGACGAATCCATCTGAATTTTTTTTATTAATTGTCAAAAACGAATAATATCGAAGAAACTGTTTTTGTTGGAATTTTGACTTGGAGAAATATTCACCAAAATGCGACATATGCATTCCCTGTCTACATGGTCTAGCTTTATTTAATCTTGTGTTAAAACCCGAATTATAATACGCCCACGCACAGCGTCATCATCCCTATATCTTCGTGTCAAAAATTGCCGTGATAGTACGATGAATCCTCTCGTTTTTCAACAGCTACGCATGGCGATTTTGTTCGAGATAGGCCGAGCGACTCAGGCTAAGCAGACGATATTAGATTCCACAGAGCCTGCCACACAGTTTCTATTCTATGTTTTCAGTATGATAAGTATATGATCAGTATCCCATATGGTATTTCTATTACAACAAAATTTGATTTGTTGTCAGGTAAATCCAAGGTTTTATTTTTAATACACTAACTGGAAATTAAATACACTAATTAGCGGGGACCGGTATTTTGCTGTGGATGTTTTACTGCATTTTATAAGTAACGATTTTGAAATCAAAAGTTAAAATTGTGATATATTCAACTGTTTGAGAAACGAATTATATAAAGGAACCCGTGTAAGATCCAGGTGCTGTATCTACATTATCGACTTTCCTTATCTGCGTCAATAATAGAATATCGATTTCAATCGAATTGAATACATGTCTCCATTTTGAGTTTGTACTACACCACTGAGCGATCAAGCGATCGATTTCTAGCCAATCAGATAGGTCTCCTTTTCTTGCGTTCGGTGAAATACCAATCGCCCTTCGCTCACCAACGGAGTATTACGTTTATATTTATAACACTGGGTGTCGACACTGTGCTACGTAACACCCAAGTGCGCATAAGTGTAAATCCCTTATTATACCGCGTGGCAGAAAAATGCCAGTACTTGTTTTGGGTAGGAAATCACAATTGTTATTGTTTGGGGTTTCAAAATAAATGAAGCGGGACCTTTTTCCTGCTTTCCTGAACAAGACCTTGCGGGGGCCAAAATTTAAGAGAAATTGAAACAAATTAGCTTAAAACCAGGAAAAAAACAAAACAAACAAATAAACAACAAAAACAACAACAAAAAACAACAATAACAAAATAAACAAAAACAAAACAAAAACATGAAAAGTGAAAAAACTAGAAAGAGGTAAAAAAGCAGGAATCATTTTTTAGGCAGCGATAATTATTTTAGGCTGACCAACGCTCAACGTTGAGAAAATTGCTCCACACGACGAGGTACTTGCCTGGCTAACATCGCGTTATAGTTTAATTGAGCTATGAAAAAGTTATCTCTGTCAAATCTGCCTCCTAATGCTCGCACTGTATATCAGAAACCCGCATAGAACAAAGTCCGATAACCGCCACACGCCACCGCCCTAAAAAGCATAGCCTAGAATAACAACATTCTACTCAACTTACATTCATTCAACATGGCGTCATCCAAACCTGCTCCCTCTCTCGATCCACCCAAAGATCTTGCGCGGTGTGGTATTTGTAATGAGATCATCAACCAACCCAAAGCTCTACCGTGTCTTCACACGTTCTGTTTGGAATGTTTACGAGAATGGAGTAAACCTAATAAGGAAACCGTGACGTGTCCTGTACTGAATTGTAAGAAGACTACACCGATGCCATCCAATGGGGTGGATGGTCTGCCTGGAAATGTCTTTGTGTCATCTCTTATTAACACAAGGTGAGGGTAATATCAAAAATTGGAAACCACCATTTGCGAAATATTCTGTGATTACAACCTTAATCCCTGACAAACTTTTGATACATGATTCTGCCCATCTTGTTTTCGGTAGTCTGAAGCCGTTTTGGTTTTACTCAGACCAGACTAACAGGCAGACGCTATATGTAGTCATAATGACTTTGAATGAGTGCAGAACATAATTTTGTTTAATATTAGGCCTATATAGTTTGATTGAGACACAAACCTTGACGGTACAAAATGTAAGCCTTGAATTAACTTTTTGAAAAATATTATTTGTTATGGTCTCCCCAGACACAACTTGATCAATACACACTCTTGATACATCGTTATGAATTTGGCAAACAGTCGAATCCGTATTCGGCTTTTAGTAAATCAATGTTATGTATGAATTATTTATGAATTAACGCTTTAGCTCAAGAGGGCAGCATATCAATTTTTAACGGTGATGATCGTCGATCGTACTACGTTGCACCGTAAGCTAACCCTGTGTGCCGCCCACTTTTCGCTTACTTTCACGGTGAGCAAGCACCGTTGGAAAATTGATATGCTGCCATCTAGAGCGAAAAGCGCTTAATCCCTTGTTCTCTAATTCAAAATAAATCAAGATTCGGCCGTCTGCCGAATTCATAACGACATGTATTTGAGGCTATTTTGCCCCTGAATTGTCCATATCATGGTATTAATTTCCAAACTGTTTTCTGTTTTTATTAACAAACTGGTTGATAACTTGACTTTTTTTTTTCTCTGACCCGAAAAAAAACAAAAAAACTCTGTTTTCCCCATTATGTAAAGACAACATGTTATCCGCCAGCCATTTTTTTTCACGATTTAAGCGTTTCACAAAGGTGCTTGGGTCCATGTATAATAACTAAAGGTCTGTGCAATAATTATATTAAAGCCCTGGGCAAGGGTAAAATTGGGGAGGGTCCAAAAGTTTTTTGTCTGGCAAGACAAAAGCCAAAAGGAGGGAGAAGCAATTTGTGGCAGGTGGAAAGGGAGCTGCAAGCGATTTTTTGCGCACATTTACGGGCACCTAAAAAAAAAAAATAACTAGCGCAAAAAATGCTTAGGAAAACAGTACAGAAACGTTCAAATATGAAAAATTACAAAATAACAATCATGTTTATCACTCGTACATAAATTCTAGACAGTTCATTGGTGTGCACGCCCATAGTATTGTTGTGGGTAAATGATCGGATATATAATTATGTCAAACTTAATGCTGTGTTGATAAATGAGTATACTAGTATTCTGGACAATGATATATGATATTCTGGATTGATAAAACACAAATATTAGCTGTTTAATTGTGCATTGTTTCATTTCACTCGACGTACCGTCTTGTGAAATGGACCAATCCATTTCATTTCGTGATTATTTTCGTCTCATTCAATAGGTCCTGTGAATAGTAAGGGCGGATGTAAATAGTTTCTTTGGTTTGCATGCCCATCATAACAAGCAAAATATTGCATGTACTTTGATCTTTATTAATATTATCATCATGTACATCTCAGATTACAAAGGGCAGGCCTTAGTTATTTATATATAAACATTTTTATCGCGAATTATATACCAATCATCATAATTATTCGAATATTAAAGTAATGCATTTCGTGATCGTTGAACTTTGATAACAATTAGAAATATGACAACCAAAACCTTCCATCTTCGATATTTCGATATCTTTGTCCTTTTCCCCAGTTTGCCTGTAGAGAAAAGGCATTATACGCCAGTGGGAAACACATGAATGTGGATATCTCTTTTTAATAGTATTGTCTTTTAATGGTTACGTCATCAAAGTTAATATGATAATTTTAGCAATAATGTTTTATAGATTTGTTGAAGCACGAAGCTGAGGAAATAAAGAACTTGAGATCTATTACAGGTCCAATGGCTGAAGTAACCGACCGTGTAACACATCATTGTTTCCATCTTTTCAGCTCGTCTCGAGGGAGAAACGTACCGTGTGTGTGTTGCGAAGAAACAGGCAATGACGTCATGGCTCGCTGCTTAGAGTGCAATGGGTTTCTCTGTCAAGAGGGCGTTCAACTTCATCAGAAGAAATTACTGAAATCCCACCAGGTTATCAAGTTAGAAGACATCAAGTCAGGAAAGGTCAACATGAAGCACTTAGCAGATAAGAAGAAAGCAACTTGTAAGGAGCACGAAGGCCAGCAATTATGGTTTTACTGCGAGACATGTGGAGTCCTGATATGCAGAGATTGTACAGTCGTGGATCACTCAAAACCAGGCCATACATACGTCACCTTAAAGAGCATTGTCTCAGACCAGCGGAAGAAGATCGAAGTGTTAGTCAAGCAAAATGGAGTTACCGAAAAGCAAGTCGACAAAGCTTTACAAGATGCTCATAACGCCCAGCAAAAATTGGATAAAAACAAAAAGAAATCTATCGCTGAGATTGATATGGAGATAGAGAAGATAGAGAAGCATGTTCGTAATATCTGTCAACAGGAGCGTAGACGGCTGTTGAAGCAACAAGAGAAGACCATAGCTTTATCTCGAAAGAAGATCCAATCGTCCAAAGAAACTTTGCAGAGCCAGAAAGTCAGATTTCAAGCAGCGCGAGAAGTAGCTAAGCAAGTTCTTCGGAGTGGATCTGATACTGATATTGCATCTGTTTATAAGCAGCTCAGCAACTCACTTGAGGAATTGTGCAAGGAAGTACCTGATAGTGTCTCACAAGATATTACCGAACTACCTAAGTTCAAGGCTGATTCCAGGATAATGAACGTTACCGTCATCGGGGAATTTATAGATGTGAAACCTTTACCAAGCAAAGTATCAGATGGTTCATGGGAGATGGAGAGTGCGTTTGGAGACAAAGATGATGCTGGCAAAGTATCGGGTGCCTATGGTATTTCAACAACACCCACAGGAGATATTGTCGTAGCAAATTGGTCATCATCAGCATCATCACTTGTAAAAGTCTACAATTCTGATGGGAAGTTTAAATTCAATCTTGATAAGCAATCATGCTGTGCCTGGAATGTAGCAGTCAGTCCTGATGGGAAATTCTACGTGTCATGCTATAATGTCAAAAACATCCGAATGTTTGGATCAGATGGTCGATATGTCTCCCAATTCACAGCGATATCACCAACAGGTGTGGCATCAGATGCAGAAGGAACAGACTTGAGAGGACTGACTATCAATAATAAGAGGCAACTATTGGTAGGAGAAACCAACAAGAAATACATCAGCATCCATGATCTCAATGGCACACATATCACTTCATTCCATGTTAGCATTAACCCGTATTTTATTACCACAACATCACAGGGTAATATCATCGTGAGTCTTAGTGGGGTTTCAGATGTTCAATTGTTAGACTATAGTGGAACTCTTCAGCATACCATAACTGCACCTACAGGTGTGTCTAGTTGGTGGCCTACGGGTGTGTGCTGCAGCATGAATGATGAGATATGTATTAGTAATTATGGGTCACCATCAGGAATCTACTGCTTCTCATCTAAAGGCGTGTACTTACGATGTCTTACACAGGGCATCAATAATCCAATGGGAATAGCGCTATTGCAGAACGACAAGAAGATGGCAGTTGCGGAATCTTCTCGTGTAAAAATCTTTCGTCATAAGTAGGACGTCAGGACTTCATTAGTCACCGTGTGGGTTTCATGATGTGCTGAACTACTAGGACGTCTTCATATATATTGAGACAGAACATCGCTGCTAGCATTGTAACTCGCACGAAACATATTTTGCCCATATGTGACCGTACACGACGAATGAGCCGTAAATGTTCTAAATTGTATTCTGAGTTACAGTGTGAAATTTGCATGAAGGTCGTATTCATAGGTACCTCAAGTTGGTGCGACATGTATCTCATTTTGATAGCGCTAGTCGAAGACCTTTTAAATCAATCAATAATCCTATCGTTGAAGAGGATAATAAGCTTCTACCTATTTCTATGGAATTCTTAAATAGCTCTGGTCTTTAGCTTTGTTTGATTTGGCTAAATCCTGTTCAAGTGGTGGGTTACAAAGCATTTTATTTTGTCTAGGTATGTATAACCAACAATTAACAATGAGAGGACATTCCTGAACCTCGATGACTTGGGGGTGATTTGAAATGACCGCCAATTATGACTGTTTGATATTTATTACCAGCAATGTGGAAAAAGAGACACATGTAGAAAAAAAAAAAAAGGTACCGTTGTTGAAGGAGCAAAGTTCAACAAACCATAACCCCGCTTCTGGATATCGTTTGAAGCAAATGATATACCATTTTAATGCTTATGATATATATTTTCTAAACACGAAATAAAACTAAATTGACCGGGGCCGAATTTACGGCTCATTCGTTGTGTACGGTCGCATATTATGGTTGCCCTTCACCTGCTTCCAGTACATCTTAGAATCCCATTATAAGACTGCTAACATTAGGTTCAATGGGACATGTATAATTATTTCTGATCTGATAACTACATGATTCAACTCGTGAGGGAATCTCTCAGCTGCAAAATCACTTTTCAGAGTCCACATTTTTCGGGATAGGTAATGTTTTTAGGCAGCATAATTTTTTTATTTCACTGGGCCTTCATTACCAAAATTTAGATAACACGAACTACGTGTATAGAAAATTTATTCAACGATGTGTTATTTGCTTCATATTGTGTTTAATTTTGTTTGTTTAGTTTTTGTTATATTTTGTTTGTTTAATTATACTAGCGGTCACCCGTCTTTCGCGGTCAGGGTCTTTTCGCGGTTGGTAAATTTTGTATATTTTGTGTACATGTAAATGTTTTATTTAATGTGAATGGTATGAGAGGAGATTATCATTTAGAACTTAGAAGTATAATATTTTGGTATCTTTTCCATATAAATCAATGGCTTGAAATTAGATCATGATCGAAGCAAGTCTTCTTGCCACCATATCATATCCACCGTGAGAAGTCTTGCCCCTGTGGGATGCTGGCTGCTCTGATATTTAAGATTTTTATGCATTTGTTTCTACAGTACTTTTTACCTATTTTGGACAAATTTGTTGTACCATTTAGCTCATTTTTTTATCAGTTTCATCCAAGTTTGTCCCCCACCTTGAAATGTACCTTGCTGCCCCGCCTCATGCAAAAGTCCTTGCTACATCACTGAGCAGATGAACACAATTATATTCACATCCCTCTTGGCCCTCTGTGGCCTGCTGGCTGATCTGATTAATTATACTAGCGGTCACCCGTCTTTCGCGCTCAGGGTCTTTTCGCGGTTGGTAAATTTTGTATATTTTGTGTACATGTAAATGTTTTATTTAATGTGAATGGTATGAGAGGAGATTATCATTTAGAACTTAGAAGTATAATATTTCGGTATCTTTTCCATATAAATCAATGGCTTGAAATTACAATTAGATCATGATCGAAGCAAGTCTTCTTGCCACCATGTCATATCCACCGTGAGAAGTCTTGCCCCTGTGGGATGCTGGCTGCTCTGATATTTAAGATTTTTATGCATTTGTTTCTACAGTACTTTTAAGCCTATTTTGGACAAATTTGTTGTACCTTTTAGCTCATTTTTTTATCATTTTCATCCAAGTTTGTCCCCCACCTTGAAATGTACCTTGCTGCCCCGCCTCCTGCAAAAGTCCTTGCTACATCACGTAGCAGATGAACACAATTTTATTCACATCCCTCTTGGCCCTCTGTGGCCTGCTGGCTGATCTGATATTTTAGATTTCTATGCATTTGTTGTACTTTTTATTTGTTAGCCCATTTTGGATAAATTTGTCGTACTCTTATCTATAGCCCATTTGTAACAATCCCCCCATGAAATTTGCCTCGCCCCCTCCCCCCCCTCTCTCTCTCTCTCAAAATTGGACGTTTTATTGGGGTGCGGACAACTTTACTCTACGCAACGCAAAAATCCGTTTTCCGAAATAATGCATGTAAAACGTAGAAGTTTTTAGCCTTACCAATTCGAAAAACTCAGTAATTTATTATATATAGATATTTTTAATGTCGTATGTCTTTAATACATTATGACGTAAATCTGTTTCATGCATGGTCAATATAGCTAACATTATGATAATAAACTAAATTGTTGAAATTGTTCCATGCTGACGAACCGGCTCTTTTCTTTCAGATTCCAGGTATATTCCTCTTTTGGGGTCAGGTAACGCTTTCATGCAGCGCCTCATCTTCGGAACTATCTACCTGATATATATTAAAGCCATATTATAACATTTCCATACAAAATAGATTAGTATTTATTTGCCATAAAATAATGAGCTTTTATTATCAGTTAATTTTGACCCGAACAACTGAAGTAAAGCAAAGAAAATTGGAATTTACTCACCAATACAGGGTGTCCCAGAAAAAATTACCGAGTGAATAAAATTGAACGTAAGTCGAGAAATAGACATCAGAATCAAGAATTTTAAAATGTAGCGCATAGCCTATTTTATTTTGCATCACATACAAAAATTTTATTTGATTCGGTTGACTGGTTGCGAAGAAATTAATGATTACATAATGCGAGTATTAATGCAGTTCATTCCAAGTTTGATCAACAGGCGCTTTTTTCATACTCGCTCACCGCTTCTTAACGTTTGTGTATCTCATTAAATTTAGTCCACATTATCTATTTTATAATCCGACGGTGATTATATTTTTCATGCTTTCACTAAAGATGGATAACAGTTTGTCCGAGAAAACTTTGATTTCTGCAATTGGAAGTTTTCCAACTTTAATTCTTAAGGTTGTGCAAATATGTTATTATTTTAAATTTCCAAAGAACATTTGAGCTAAAAATGACAATGATCAAGTGTTTACAGCTTTACGTGTGATTTTTCATACCATGCAACATCAATGTTGAAGTGTTAAAACATATAAACATTGCATTACAATTTCTTGGAAATATTCCAAAAATATTAAGGGCTGGGGTATGAACGTTTGGACAGTATTTATTTTGGGACATCAGAGCACATCAGACATATCGAATTGCATTCTGAATACGAAGAATGTCATTCTGATATCAAATAATTTTGATTTTTGAAATTCGCAATTTAATACACATTTTATGGCAAATCATTAAAAATTGATATTTTGATATTTAACAGTACTTGAAGTAAACTTTATAAATCTGATGATTTATACTTAAAGTGTAGTGTAGGTGGGATGCAAAGCCGACGATCAATTGAAAATTTTGACCTTTCGTATTAAAGATATGGATTTTTTTCCCAAAACACCAAACAAAATTAGGTCTTTTTGGGAAAAAAATCCATATCTTCAATATGAAAGGTCAAAATTTTCAATTGACCGTCGGCTTTTTCTCCCTGCTACATACACTTTAAGAATATATCATTACATTTATATAATTTACTTCGAGGACGGTTATATATCAAAAATTTGACAAATATCAAATTTTTATAATTTGTCATAAAATTTGTATTATATTGTGATTTTCAAAAATGAAAATTATTTGATATCAGAAAGACATGCTTCGCATTCAGAATGCAATTAGATAGGTCCGAGGTGCTCTCATGTTCCACAAAAAATACTGTCGAAACGCAATAAACGCTCATTTTAGATCCCTTAATGTGTGTAAGAAACTTTTAAGCCAGCTGGAATTCTTTATGCAAAAATTCTTAATGCAACATTTATATCAACGTTAACGAAAAAAGATATTTACAGGTATCGAGCATCATCTTACATGCAAGCTTTCATTTTCAATATCGTGCAAATTTTCAAATTTGAACACAACCTAATTAAATGTTTTGCAAGAAACAGATTGTTTAAAAAGAACGAACAGGATTTCACCAAACAAAATATGAAACCCATTGACAGTTAACCACTGGTGCGTTTTGTGTTGAATGATCTTTCTTTCAAACTTGGAATGAAGTGAATTGATGCATGCGTTATGTAATTGGTCATTTCTTCGCAATCACTCAACCGATTCCAATAAAATTAGCGTATCAGATGCAGAATAAAATGTGCTACACGCTGATTTTTAGATTTTTGGATTCTGATATCTATTTCTCGACTTACGTCCGAATTCATTCGCCCGGTAATTTTTTCTGGGACACCCTGTATGTATCACACCGTCGGTTGTGTTACGGTACTATCCTTTGATGTGTATATACCGTCCCACACGCCATGTACGTACTGTGTTCATGAACATCGTGTATTCTATCGCAATGATATTAAAAACGATTGTTCCTGCGTTTTATTCAAAATCTGGGATTTTGAAAACTACAGGACCTATAGTCTTGATTTTGGCAGGGTATGTTAGTTTAATAAAGTACAATATAATTATGTAAAAAACAGAATTTTACAAAACTGGACTAACCTATTATGCTTCAATTGTTTTATTTCTAGTTAGGCCGTATAAAATTAATGTTTTGGTTCTCGTCCCTCCCTCCTCAATTTCTGGGATTTGTCAGATTTTTTTTTTTTTTTTAGATTTTTCAATTATTTTAGACTTTGGAATGATTTATGAATTTTTCATACATATAAATAAGTTTATTAGAGAACAAGGACCACTTCCAAGTCTTTTTGTGGTACTCTAGGGGGGTTTATACCTCAGAATCTAACATTTGAAAAAAAAAAAAGTGCCTCATCGTTTCCTCGAGCACTGTTGGAAAAGACCGAAAACTACAGACAATGCTAATTTTACACTGAAAAAAAAAAAAAAAACCTCCCTCCCTCATCAATTCATGAAAATCCTCTGGACGAGAACCAAAATATTAATTTTATACGGCCTTATCATGTTATGCGTGATTGTAAAATTAGGCCTATGTCGGTTTTTGAATGATGCTACACGCTAGTGCTGTTGCGGGCACATTTTTTCCCGTTTTCCTTCATGCAGCGTATAATTAGTATTGCGTGGTTTATTTGTGTGCATTGTCTTCTAAACAGCCTTTCTGACACGGAACCACTGAAAATTGTAGAGCTTAGTGTCCACAATTAAAGCCAGAACGTACGATCTTATAATAAACCTGATTTTTGTTATATAAGAATTGCACTTAAATAGAAATAACAAAATTTGCTGTGTCTGCAGGTCAACAGAGCAATTTCGACATAAAGCATGCATATTATGACTTTAAAAAAATATAACTCCATGTTAATCGGCCGAACCAAAATAACTAGTGGGGTTCTTTTCACTTTACCTTGTTACTTCAGCTTAAAAAGAACAGAAACCCTTCCGAGCAGGTATTGCTAATATTATTTCAGCATTTTGGGTAGAGAAGAACAAATTGTGCATAGCAAAATTGTGAAAGTTTGACCAAATTACGGTGTTTTTAAAGAAAGTCTCCGGCAATCACAACATTTTGACTTATATGTTAGAAAAATAATTATCCTAGGGGGCCACTCAAGTATGCGTGACCAAATTTTTTTTTTTTTTACACTACCAGCAAATTTAGGCCCTTAATAAGGTAATTTGATATAAAATTTACCCCCTAGTAAAAATGAAAAAAATATACCTCTTTTCGACTCGTAATTTACCAAAAGTTTGAAAAGGTACCCTAAACAAGTTGTTCAGTTTCAAAAACTACCCTTATTCTTGAAAATCAGTGTTTTTTTATACCCTATGCGTCATTCGCGTAACTTGCCGTGCCTGAAAAAACACACCCTATTCCTTGTTTTTTTTTTTTTGGTCAAGCATGCGTACAGAACATTTATTTGAGTGGCCCCCTGGATAATTATCAAGCACGAATCACGTGGTTTTATTTAAAACAAACTCATAATTATTGACCATAAAAGAGAGTAAAAACAGCCGGCTCTAAATACGCGATATTCAAAATACCCGCGCTGAAATTGTCTAGTGCCCGGGAATTTTGAATATCGCGTGTTTTTATTCGTTTTCATGGTCAACTTGTTATGTGTTTGTTTTAAATAAAACCACGTGATTCGTGCTTGATAATTAATTTATAAGGCATAATGTTGTGATTGCCGGATACATTATTGTAGACTCATTTGTGATTTATATTTGTCACCATTTCATAAGGGGCTGTGCAATAATTATAAACCGGGGGAGGATAAAATTGGGGGGAGGGGGCAAGAAATTTTTGGCGAGCCGAAAGATGAGGGGGCAAGCAACGTTTTGGGCAGCCGAGAGGGGGGAAGCGATTTTGGGCACACATGCATGGGGTGCCTTTTAAATAAAACGCTCTAAAAAGGCTTAGTAAAATAGTACAGAAACGCTTTAATTTGCAAATTGTCCTGGTCGCTGCGCTCGCAACATATATCTAGACCATTTAAGTTTGCAAATTGGGATCTCAAAAATTTGGCATGTGTGGGGGACAAAGAGGGGGGGGGGAAGCGATTTTTGGCAGGCCGAGGGGGGGGAGGCAAGCGATTTTTGGCAGGCCGTTCGAAATTTTACCCCTGAAGTGGGGGCTCATAATTATTGCACAGCCCTAAGAAGCCAAAAGTTGACGTAAAAGTTGAATAAATTTATTGATCTGTATGTTATTGTGTAAAATCTCATATCAAATGGAATATTTTAGAGAAAACGAGGTCAGCTTGCCAACTTGGAATTAGGATCAGGAATTTACAGAAAACTGAACCCAAAAAATGGCACCAACAGATAAAAGTTGTTACCAATTCCAGTAAGACTAAGCTCAGCATGGACATCCCGGGTATTGAGGATTCGGACTTGAAAGGTAAAGCTAATGCCATCAATACCAAGTTTGCTCAGGTCTTGACCCTTTAAATTGTAGTCATCTGCCTTCCTGAGCTGAGGGCACGGTGGCTCAGTGGTTACGGCCTTGGACTCATAATCTGAGAGCTTGCTTGACGTGCGTGGGTTCGAGTCCCCGTCCCGCCACCGTGTTGCGCCCTTGGGCAAGGCGCTTTGTCACGCTTGCCTCACCCCACCCAGGTGCAATGGGAAGCTGTTAGGGGTAGTCACAGTCGTTGTACTGATGAACCCTGCGCCATTTGTAGGCAGCAAACGTGGTTCCGACATATTCTAATAACGGCGGTATAAATGTAAAACGCTTTGAGGCTGTTTACGGCATAATGCGCTATATAAATATCTACATTCATTTTATTTACATTTGCTTACTTACCTGCTGCAAAACCTCCTCAGTTGTATCCATGGGAGGTTTTTGCTGAGCTTGGCAAACTAAAGTCGGCCAAAGTCACAGGTCCTGATCAAATTCCCCAGCGGCTGGTAAAAGAGTTCGCCCCTAACTGATATTGAATAGTTCTTACTCAGAAGGTAAGGTTCCCAAGCAGTGGAAACAAGCAATAGTTGTGCCTATTCCTAAGCAACTGCCCCCCTATTGAAAAACTGAGACCAGTATCACTCACCTCTGTTTTTGCTAAAGTTGCGGAAGGTTTTGTTGCATGGTGGGTCCTCGATGATATTCAGCATAAAATTGATAAACGCCAATTGGGCAATGTTAAAGGTGTCTCGACAACCCATTACCTTGTTAGCCTTCTTCATCATCTGCATCAAGGCGCTGAAGAAAGTCACAATGTTGGAACGGTGGTCCTAACGGATTTTTCCAAAGCGTTTGACTTGGTCGATCATACCATCCTTGTTGATAAGATAATACGCTTGGGAGTCCATGGATTTGTGATTTCCTTCATGATAGGCAGCAATGTGTTCGTTTTAACGACACTCTTTCAGACTATGTTTCACTTCACGGAGGAGTCCCTCAGGGCACGAAACTCGGCCCCATTGGTTTTCAGATTCTCATAAATGATGCTGCTCAAAATTCCACTTCTAGTTGTTGGAAATACGTGGATGACCTGACATTTGCAGAGAATGTAGGGGAAAGTAGGGTAATCCCGGGCACCTTTCGATAAGGCTACACAGGTACAAGATCAAATAAAGTACATCGTTGAAAGTCATATCAATGCAAAGTAGGAGTAATGCTCTAACTAGTAACCAGTTTTTAATAACTCAACATTTATAGTTAATAAGTTATAATTAAAAAACAAAATGGTAAAAAATGATGGGGTAATGCCGGACACGGGGTAATCCCGGACTAATGATTGCTGCTAAGAGGAAAAGTGGAGTAGGATGATAATCCCCTAGAATGTATTAGGTACTTCTGTTACCTCAAGCATACAACTATGGGGGCTGTCGTTGTTGTCTATATTTTCGAAATAGCAAGTGTCCGGCATTACCCCATCTGTATAGAGACGCATGTGAGTCCGGGATTACCCCTCACGGTCCCGACTTAATTTTTCAGTGCTTGTTCTACTAATCCATTTTTAAGATACCAAAATTCATACATACAGCTAACAATCAAGTATCAAACATAATTTTCATCCATACTTCATATGTGTCCCTTATCGCATTAACTGTCACCCAGCTAATAAATCGCTTTTCAGATAAAAAGTCAAAAATGACAATTTCTGTTTTTTCGTAATTTTCACAAAGAAAGACGAGTCCCAAAGCGCTGGTAGAAGTACACGTGAGGTACACCTTGAGGTAGCTATTACCCTAAGGTAGAATAATAGTGCCACCCTTCTCCGTTTAGCTGCAATCGATGTGTCCGGGATTCCCCACAATCCGGCATTACCCCACTTTCCCCTAAATGGATCACAACCCTCCAGCTTTTTACAATCTATTCTTTATCAGTTTACTGAGTGGTCCAAGGATAATTTGCTCAAATTAAATCCCTCCAAATGTCAGACCCTCCAGGTTTGCTTCAGTAAAAACAAACCCCAGGCTGGCGACTTGAGAATCGGTACAGAGCCACTGTCACGGAGGCTAAGGTCCTTGGCATTTATCTTCAGAACAACCTCAAGTGGGACATCCAGGTTAATAACATGCTTAAAAAAAGCCAATAAGAGGTTGTTTATGCTAAGGTCCCTCAAGAGGTTTAGCTTTGATAGTGAAGAGCTGAGTGTCGTTTACAGTGGTTATGTAAGACCGATTCTTGAGTACGCCAGTGTTGTGTGGCATTCCAGTATTTCTGTTAAACAATCCAAAGAACTCGAGTCTATCCAAAAGAGAGCCTGTAGAACAATCCTGGGAGGAGATTACAGTTCATATCATGATGCCCTGGTTAGTTGTAAAATTGACTCCCTGTCTGATAGGAGGGTGGTGCACTGTTGTAGGTTTGCTGAAGAGCTGCCTAAAAATGAACGAACACAGTCATTAATCCCTCCTACCAGACTTGAGAGTCATGGTCGCAATTTGCGCAACTCCCACAATTTTTCCCAATTCCGTGCCAGGACTGAGTGCTTTCGGCTGAGCCCTATCCCATATTTTCTTAATCTTTTAAATCAGTAATCTCCTCTTGGGATTGTTCTTCATTGCCATGATTGCTTTTTATAGTCTGGTGCAACTGTTACAGGGTGTATCAAAATGATTGGTACCGACGACTTCTCATTTTTGCAGATTTTTAAAAACTATTTTCTGTACCAATTTGTAGTTAATTGTTTAAATATTTGAAATTATAGTAGTTTTATCTTCTGTAAGAATTTTAGATCATAAATATAGCACATTTCGTTCAGAAGCTACATGATTCTAAATGAAAGTAGGTGTTTTTACACTTTTTTCCTTGCCTATTTTTTCATTCATAATATATTTAGTTATATAAATATTTTGATGAATATATATTGGTTGAGAGTAATGTCAAAGCTGTACGCACCTTATTGATTGAATAATTTAGGTGGGGTGAAAGAAGTTTGTGTTTGTATTAAGGTTAGACGAGGTATTGTTGGTCGAAGCAACCTAAAAATCAATTTTCAAATCATATACTTTGCAAACTTAATTTATTATTGTTAATGAGCTATGTACGTTTTACAAAAGTGTTGTTGTTTCAGCCCGCTTTACAACGTAACTCAAGAACTGCAGCACATATAAAAGTATATCTGTGATATTTTAGTTCTTCTACACGCTCGGTATGAATTGAGCGATGCAGTTTTTGCCAAAGCTCACTACCGTTCGTAAGATGCTGTAAACTACCAAATCACAACAGTTAAAAAAAATTAATAACCTTAAAGCAATATTATAACATTTTCAAACAAAATAGATTAGCATTTCTTTGCCATAAAATGTTAGCTTTTACTGTCAGATATATCCCTTTTATTTTGAGCCGAACAACTACGGCAAAGCAAAGAAAATTGGATTTACTACCAGCGCACATGTCGCCAATACGTACCACTCCTTCGGTCATGTTGTGGTACGACCCTTTGTTCTGTATATCACCGTCCCGCAGCCGTGACGTACTGTGTGTTATGAACATCGTGTATGTGTTCGACTAATAATTCCATCGTAATAATAAAGCGCTGAATCAGCCTTTAATTCGAAATCACGGAATTTGACAAAACTACAGCACTTAGAGTCTTGATTTTTGCAGGGTATATTGGTTTAATAAAGTACAATTTAATCGTGTAAAAAAGGGAATTTTGAAAATTCAGTGAGGGCGTCTTCCTCAGCAAATGTTATAATATGGCTTTAACACTTTCTAGGGCGGTAATTTCAATTGTAGTATAAGATGCATTGAGATTACTAAGTAGATGGTGTGGCAGAATGGTTATAGACTGTAGACAGTGTCTCCCGGGGGGGGTACTCAAGTTTGGTTTTGGTAGGGACGTGCCGCTGAGATTTTGGAAGTGGACCCATAAATATACCAATTTTTCAAGAAATTTGGACCCATTGATATACCAAAAGTCAAAATGTTTGGCCGAATTTAACCAAAATTGTCTTAGTTTTTAAAAATTTTCCCAACATTTTGGGAAAATTTTGAAAATTTTGGCTAGATTAAGGAAAAATTGGGCTATTTTCCGAAAAAATTGAGAACATTTTGAAAAAAGGACCCATTCATATACCAAAATAGGCTTTGAAAAAGGGGTCATTGATATACCAAAAGGCTGAAAATGCTACCCATATTTGCGGCACGTCCCCATATGGTCATTTGTACTGAGTACCCCCCCCCCGGGCAGTGTCTATTAGCATGGTTAGGTTAGACCTGGTTAGAGTTATTGAAATGGTTTTTACAGTATTCCACACTTCAGCGCTCTTTCATAGCGAAGAATTACTGGTAATGGTATATGGAGAAGTGCAGATAAGATTTAGAAGACAGTTTCCAAGAGCATGCAAAAGCTCGCAAACATGCTATAACTCACAATGTTTCAACATTTGATATGGGTAGTTACAGAATGGATCTATCACAGGTGGTAAGTTTATTTAAGATCATGGAGCTTCACATCACACTGCCAGAGTCGGAAGGCATAGAATTCAGGAATTCAGGCTCGGATTTGTTGGCTAAATATAGATGGAAATCACTATTCTAATGTAGATATTAGAGTAAAAAATCATAATCGCGATGCCTCGGCAATCCATGCCCTTACCCTCGAAGTTTGACCCTATACCCCTTATGGCAGATCAATTTCAATTCATTTGAGCACTTATACTGATTTTGAGCGTTTTAGTGTACCGGGAAGAATCTTTAAGGTCCCCTTCCTAGCCCCTCCGTATAGGACGATCCCCTCCTTTAGGGAGACGGTTGTTAATAAGGTAGGTCAGTATGTTTAAGGAACAAATTACATTATAATCTAAATTAGAAGAATTTTTTGACTGCAGCACTACTTAAAATTTGATCGCTTACAGGGAGCGCTCGTACATTGCGAATTTCAAAAAATCAAAATTATTTGATATCCGAAGTGTTCTAATGTCCCACAATAAATTATTAAATACTGTCCAAACATTCATACCCCATCCCTTAAACAGAGCACAAATATGCACACAGTACAGACAATTGAATGAAGACGATTTATTTGTGCAAGGATTTCATTTTATAGCTATCTTTTATTTTAATATCAGATATACCTCATACCTAATCAAGAACATAAGATAATATTGTAAAGGCCATAAATATACGCACTCATGCATAGGGAGACAAACGTGATAAAGGTAATCTGTTCTTTTCATTCTCGATCATTAACCTTCGGAACATTTCACATGCGTAATGTTTGTCTCAATGCCTTCTCGGCAATCTCGGGCCATATAGTAATTTAAATCGTGAAACCGTAGAACGAGCTGTTGGTCAGCATAGATATTTAATAAAATTGAATTGAAATACTGGTTACCAGCGACTGAAAATGTATGAAGTATAGTGTCTTTAAGAAATGGGTTTTGTTTTTAGTGTTCGGATACTTTTTATACGATACGATAAAATTTATTTTGGTGTGTGAAAAGGGGGTTAAAAAATTATTTGGCACGTAGAAGCGGGGTGTAAATTTTTTTCGCGCGCTGCGCGAGCAAATGTTCCACTAAAACCAGAACAAACGTACACAAATGGTACATGGCAGATAAGGGTATTTGATCGGGGTGCACCGCTCAGTCCGACACGCTGCTAGTCCCACACACCTCTACATGTAGTCCGACACACTGCTAGTCCGACTACACAAATTTCCTATACTTGCGACAGTCCAAAAATGAAAAACAATGCGCTAGTCCAAAAAAGCATGCGCTAGTCCGAAAACAAAACCACTGCAACAGTCCGACACGCGCCACTAGTCCAAATCTGAAAACACTTTTCAGTCCGACACCCCACTAGTCTGAATCCGAAGTACACTGCGCTAGTCCGAATCTAGAAAACCCTTCTTCAGTCCGAAACTGCGCTAGTCCGAAGAAACTAAATACCATATAGCACTAGTCTGAAACTGAAAGCCACAGCGCTAGTCCGAATCTGAAAAACACTGCGCTATTCCAGTGGCGTAACTAGGGGGGGGCAAAATGCATCGGGCGCCACCCTTAGGGGGCGCCAAATTGACAAATTCAGCATCGATTCTGCGCCCCACCAAGCGATGAAAGTCAAAATTTTCACACGCTCAGCACAAAATTAATTGAAAGAACATTTTAAGACTGATATTCTAGTAACCAAAATTAATTAGTGGCAGGCCTTAATTGTCCAACATTTCGCGCGCGGAATTGTTTCAAGAATGGGAGGGGGGATTATGTATCCTTAGCCCTGGACGCCACAACCCCCTAGCTACGCCACTGACCGTGTCTAAGATATTCTCTGTTGGGGGGAGGGTGGTAGGGGCGCCAATTTTGTTTCTTGCCCCGGACGCTACCATCCCTAGTTATACCACTGCGCTAGTCCGAATATCGGACTAGCGCAGTGTTTCCCAAATTCAGATCGGACTAGCGCAGTGTTTTTCAAAATCGGACTAGCGCAATGGTTTTCAGTTTCAGACTAGCGCAGTGTTTTTAGATTCGGACTAGCACAGTGTCGGATTGAAGGAGTGTTTTCCAGATTCTTAATAGCGCAGTGAAGTTCAGTTTCGGACTAGCGCGGTGGTTTTAATTTCGGACTAGCGGTGTGTCGGACTGGCAGAGTGTATTTTAGATTCAGACTAGTGGTGTGTCGGACTGGTGCAGTGCATTTCAGATTCGGACTAGTGGCGTGTCGGAATAGCGGAGTGTCGGACTTGCGGCATGTCAGACTAACGCCCTGTACCCGGAGTATTGAACGATCATTTATCAACATTTATCAAGTACCTGATAAAATCATAAATGGATGGTTTATTAATACTGGCACAAATAAAACATGCTTATGAGCTGCTTTATAAAATGACGAAACATTTCCACCATTCCACACCTTTTTCAATGACATGGGTACAATTTCACTGCACATGAATACAACTTTTAGTATCGTTAAATTAATATGTATCCTTTGTCCTTTGACGAAGGGGGGCGGGTCAAAATATTTTGTACCTAATAATGATGGGGGTCAAAAAAGTTTTAGGTCCATTAAGGGGGGGTCAAAAAAGGTTTGGGTTCACGAAGAGGGGGGAGGGTGTTAAAAAAAATTCACGCGAAAAAAAAATGAATTTCCAGACCACACTAACGTTTTTCTGAACACTCCCTAAATGACGTGTCTCAATTATATCGCAAATGATCTTAAGGTCCGTAACCCGATCGACAGCACCCCTGATTTTTCTCATTGTTGATGAGTTTTTTATTTCATATAATGGATCATATTTTTCTAATTACCATCCTGCAATTTGACGCTTCGAATCGATGTATTTCCGGAGAAATCTTGAAAAAACAACCAGCTTTTTTGTGGTTATAAGATATAATTATGCGACATAAATAAGAATGATGATGGGCGTAGAATGATGATGTATAAACTTGTACAGGGGCAAATTGATTGTCAGTGCCACGGCGTATAACTTCCAATTTCCATCGGGACACGCACTTGCCCGTATACGGCATAATAGTGTTGCTTCGGGATGCCTGACCAGAATACAAATTCACGCGTACCAACGTATTGGCTGGCTAATTATGAAAATTATTCACATTTACGTTGATAATGTTCCAGTTTTGTCACATAGATGTATAAAGAGGACGATACTTAGCATTATATGTAAGTTTGAAGAACATCCATATCTAAACTGATCGGGTTGAAGTAGATATATAATAACAATTCTCGCTATTCACAATAAGGGCGCCGCCAGCGGTTTGCGATGTAATCGTGATGTATCATGGGAAAAGGTCGACATCCAAGTCCGCGCAATACGAATATTACCATGCTATTACATAGCAACACGTGACAATATTTTTTTAGTTTGTCAAAATAAAGGTGTTACACGCGAATTGATACTCAATAATACTTAATAATGTGATTTGAAATGTGCACAATTAATTTTTTCTTTATCGTTTTGCGTGTAATACCGTTATATTCACAAACTAATATATATTGTCACGTGTTCCTATGTAATAGCATGGTAATGTTCGTATTGCGCGGACTTGGATGTCGACCTTTTCCCATGATACATCACGATTACATCGCAAACCGCTGGCGGCGCCCTTATTGTGAATAGCGAGAATTGTCATGTATCATTTACACTGTCTCGGGTCAAACTCGGATCCAAAAATTGTATAACTCATCGACAGACTCGAAACTAGAAACTGAAAATACTTTCGTAAAGTAACAGAGCGAATTGAGAGTCGATTGTTTGGATTGCAAGGATAGTATTCTTAATGTATAATGATGATGGCCTTTTGTTGCCGTTACTCCTAATGTCTTCATTAGCATCCCTATATAAGCATCTTCATTATGGATATAATGAACATGAGGAGAGATGAATACAGCTTGATGAACTAAGTCTCTAGATATGATATATGCAGCTCCCCTTTCAAAAGGCGGAAAAGTTGGATATGGATACTCATCCAACGGTACAAACCATTTACCAGTCCAACCTGAAGATGAGTTAAGTGGTTTTAATCCTTTAAACAAATGTCCTTCATAGTATAATGTTGTATTAGATAATTTGGTCAAATGATTCACCAAGTTTTCAAGATTTAGAATCATGTCGCTATCAATTTTAAGCATAAATTGTGCGGACCGACAAAATGTGTTTACCCATTCCAACCCCATCATCGTTTTATGGGTTAAATTATCGTAGGTATCCATAAAATCCTTCATGCATATATCCCGATGTGCTTTGTTTTCCTTCGCAATAAGAAATTCAGTATTAGCATCAGTAGTATTGGCTAACAGAAACAGAACCACAATGGACTTGCCAGACACGTGTTTTATTTTTCCCCACGTCTTACGAATAGCTTCACGTGTCGCTATCTCTCCTGGTCTTGATGGCACCATTACCACCAAAAATACACTCCCATTGGTGTTCCTGGTGCATAAATCAGAATTAGAATAAATATAATTAAATCTAGACCGATTTAACACTTTTCCCTCATAAAACAGTGTATTCTTTACAACATATTCGGAGCTCTTTGCATCGGATGCTTTTGTTAGATTTACATCGAGCAATGGTGTATCACTGCCATTTCGTAAAGTTTCCACATGTGCTGGAAGGTCACCCAAAGCCACTTTGTTGCCAAAAGAACTAGAGCTCCACAAATAAACCCAATACATCACGGCGATGGTTAGAGTAACCAAACAACAATCACGAGCTGCAGAACCCATCATATCCCGGTTGTGGATCTGTAGTTTTATATCATACATGCACTAAGTTAAAGTCACAAGTCTAGTCATTTGGAAGGCATGAGGCAAGTATCTCGGACAGGGAAGTGAGACATCTTCAAGACAAAGTTTCTGCAGCCCCATTGCCTAATGACCATACATCGAGTATTGTCCCTTACCAAGTTAATGAGCTTTGTGTAAGTAAGTGCTGTTTCGAAGAAGATATGCCATACTGCTTTGGTAGCTCTGAAAAGAATCGACTTTTGGTTTATGCGCGTGATGAATAGAGTCGTCAAAGTAGGTCATTGTATTGGGCATAGATTATAAATTTGCCATATATCGTCGGCCGTATCACATACTGACGTATTCGACATTTTTAACATTTTTGAGAAAATTGGTATATTAGTTTGTTATGTTCTACTCTATATATTCACCAAAAACCATGCCTCAAAGTGGCTTAATTAGTAAGATATTAATTAATTTAATTTTGACGTATTTACAAAATCTTGAAATGTCTGTATCACATAACGACGTATTTGCCGATCACCTATACTGCGCAAGCCCAGTATGTCGTATCTGCAATTTGAAGGATTTGGCGTTTCACATAGTGACGTATTTGCGCGACGTATTTGCGCGACTTTGTCATTACACGATAAAATCTCTGTTTTGTCCTTTTCACATACTGAAGTATTTGCGCAGCTGTTTCACATACTGACGTATTTGCGCGACGTATTTGTCATTCGAACAGCGAAATTGTCATTAGTCCTTTTCACATAGTGACGTAGTTTATTTAATATTGTTTTTTTTTGCAGAATAAGTTATGCTCCTGATAGTAATAAGTAAATTATATTGAAAATATAGTATATTCGCGTTACTGCTAACCTGGTTTTAATCGACAATAATGTTTTAATCAAGATTATGAAGCAAATGAAAATCTCTAAATTTTCAACTTCGATTTTCTCGAAATGCGTATTTTGCAAATACGTCAGTATGTGATGCGGCCGACGATATATTCAGCAATTCATGTTTCTATTAAAAGTACACCCTTGAAAGATATTGTCAAAACGATAAAATCGTACATCTTTTAGTACTCTCTTTTCCTGAAATGGGTATTAATGACTGTTGAATCAAGGTTGTTCAGTAATAGGGATTTTTCGGTTTATGCGCGTGATGAATAGAGACGTCACATTAGGTTTAGTTATCATGCAAACCCGGGGGGTCAGTCCCATTATGGCCTGTACACCATCCGCGATAATGAAAACGCGTAAAAAGGGTAGTTTTTTGAGGAAAGGCACGATACGCGCGTATCGTGTTTAGGGTATCAAAAACATGAAAAAACTGAGAAAAGGGTAGCAAAATTGCAATGGCTATAATACGCGGAAATGAAATTTAGGGTATGAAATTTGATGCAAGGAATAAAATCCCTGTTTAGGGTATCGTTTTAGCCAAGGATTAAATCCTTGTTTAGGGTGCTTTTCAAAAGTTGATTATCGCGGATGGTGTACAGGCCACAATAGAGAGATTGCGAAATTTACGTGAAACGTGACACGGGAACGCGAACAGCAAGCTACATTAGTCGAAAATCGGTTATTATGCCTCTAGAGGATGAAATATATAGTGAATTAGTCAATCGTGTAATTACCGTAAGGCGATTACTTTGCAGTTGGTAGCAAAAAATGACGTTCCAAAATGACAAAAAAACGCATTATAAAATGCAGAAAAATGTTATGTTTATCATGTTATGAAACGAATCAAAGTATCCTAATAGAACAAGTAGAGTCCGACATGTAATAAAATCCATTTTGGAGGTTAAAATTTGATCTCGTATAGACAAGAAGAAGTGAACAAATTTCGATTTTTTCGACGCGAATTCGAACGGGCAGATTGCCTATTCATTTGTATGTGGAAAATGCCGTCCAAAAATCAGCTTGCGAAGAGGCGTTTTAGGCAAGATTGTGTCGTGGTACGGCATAAATGCGGTATAATTGTCTGCTTGGGACGGGGAACAGAAGTTCGTGCAACGCTATTTTTCGCCTTGCTTTTTCGTTGTGCATTAAACAGCTGTCAAAGTGTTTTGCTTATGGATACTATTCAGCAAACTCCAAAATGTTTTTAAAACATGATAATGCATGTGTTTTTGGTTTTAGTTAAAACGTTTTGATAACATATCGATGTATGTTTATATAAAATCATGAAAACAAACTCGTGTTATACTGAAAAGATAATACAACAACATTTTAAGCCAAAATTCAAAATACTATAGTAAAATATCATTTGGCAAACATATTTAAGTGTCTATTGTGTTAGAACGTTTATCAGCAAGTTTAGAACAAAGGGTATTTTGAATGTTATTAAAACTTTTAATGCCCTTGACCCTCAGATAACCTTTAACCCCACATTTAACGTTTTCTGTAATATATTTGTGTTTGCTGGGTAGTAATCGAACTAGGCATATTAGATTATCTATTTTCATTTTGCTTTAGAAAGTAAACAGGGTATTATTTATATGATAATGGAGTTTGTTTCTTGTTATTCGAATAATATACACCAAGACTTCCCAGGCATCCAACACCAAACTCTGTTTAGATTATTTAGACAAATAGCATACACGTGTGAACATAGGCCTATACTCATTTTCCAATAGCCGCAAAACTCAAATATCGCTAATCTGGACTGAATGCTTAGAGCATTATAGATACAGCCAGTCGTATTTGCATATCAATACCGAGGAAAGTAGTTCGATGAAAGAAGATAATCTTCTCTGGTTCGATGCACCCAAGGTGAATCAATGGGTGCTTCCTATTACCTTTAGATTATTTGTCTCAGCATAGCGCCATCATGATTGTAATTGCGTTTACACGTAGTCTTGGTTCAGACTCTATGCGGCTATCAGAACATACTAGGAACGACGAGCGTTAGGAGCGACACAAACTGGCTGTGTAGGAGGCTAGTTTGGATGTGAACGGGACTATGACGTTCTACCGCAAAATGCAGAAATCCGTAACCCGTATGGCGTTTGCAGTGAACGCCTCTCCGCAATCTCTCTAATGGGAGTGACCCCCCGGGCATGCAAACCATTGGTCAATGAAGTGTAAATTATAGGTAGATGTATGGGAACAACCCAAAAGTTCGATAAAGCCCTATAAACGAAAGTCCTTTCGTTAGAAGGCTAACCCCCTCCCCCCTCCCTTCTAACGTAAGTTTTCAAATATCGAAAATTCCAACCCGGATACAGGACCGTCGTTATGGTGGATGGGGATCTGGAGGAGTGCAACAATGCAATGATATTGATCACGTTTATGGAAGAAACCAATATTCTATTTTATTTTAAAATATTTTTCTTCATACCTTCAAATAAAAAAGAATCAAGGTGCGGTACAACTTACAAATTGCAGGTTGCGAGTTCTGCACTCTAGTATATTGATTTGAAATTATTTCGAAGCAACCACTGTAAAATGTCAATATCGTACTTCAGAAAATACTAAAATTTATATATTAAATCCTTAAAAAAGATCAACTTTGACCGATGTTATAACTACTTTTTTACAAACGTAATCGGACTTTTTGACCCCTTCCCTCCTATGCCTCTCTAAAGAAAGGACTTTCGTTTATTATAGGGCTTCATCGAACTTTTGGGTTGTTCCCTTAAGGATGAAACTTTTCAGCCATGAAGGTTTATGTTTCCCGGTAATGTTTACTTCAAATGCTGACGTGGGAGTCAATAATTGGGATAATCAGCTTAATCTAAATCTCCTCTCTTTTCATCTTCTCTGATTGATTGTAGGAATTCCTTGAATCTGTGGAATTATCTCACCTAACAATGACAGATATAAAATCATCAATCTGATCGCTTTCTTAATTATGTTAAACGTCGTCTTTCATGTAGCATTCTGACACAGATTTAGCATTATTATAATATATTGCAATTGTCATTATAATTTTGTTATTGCTGAGCCGACATTTAATGCCGCATAATAATAGAAGTTGGTAATAAAGAATATCTGAAGGCCAGTTTGCATTATGGACTCACTCAAAACGCTACTGACCTGCAGCTGCACTTTTTATTGTTATGCATAGTCGTGGTGGAAGCAGTCGTTCGATACTCCATTTTTCAGTAATGTCAGATAAACCACATCTTTTAAACATAATTCTGGTGTTAAAATTAAAATTGTGTCTATTAGTGAAATATTTTCGCTTTCAAACTAATATAATTTCGCCGATTATTTATTAAGGCACATCGTACCATGGAAATAACAGATAGTCTATTTCCATGATCGTACACAGGGGTCGCGCATCCAGGCCCTCCATTAAAAAAAAATTGACCCCTGAATAGCGTTCCAAAATGTTCCCCTGGTCAGTAAGTTTATTGTCACAGAGTTTGAGCCCCTGTAGGCCTACTCCTTCAGATGTTCAGAAAATGCATTTCTAAAATTTGACCTCTGCATGACCTTTGACCTGACCCCTGTAAAATGTTCCCCTGGTCATGAGATATGTTGTCACTGAATTTGAGCCCAACACCCCTTACAGATGTCGAGATAAGGCAATTGTAAGATTTTACCGCCTTAATGACCTTTGACCCTAAGTGGGTTAGTTTGAAACAGTCATGGTTGCACATGCAGGTACTTCTTTTGAAAGTCCTAAACAATGTATAGCAGTCGTTGATAGGGCGGTGTCTTAGGGTGGATGTGCATATATATACATATACATTAGTCTATAGCTAAGAAAAAGAGACAGAATATTTTTTCTCTCTGCGGTGCGGCATTATCCGTACAACGTATTGCCTGGTTGAGTTATAAAAATATAGGCGAATTATCATGGTCAAATCAGCAGTCCAATATAAACTGTCCGTCGGCCTAAAAGCATAGAAGTAAAACTCTACTTTTATGTGCATCCCTTCAACATGGCGGCATCCGAAACTGCCCTCATTCACGATCCATCAAAAGATCTTACGCGGTGTGATATCTGTAATGAGATCATCAACCAACCCAAAGCTCTACAGTGTCTTCACACATTCTGTTTGGAATGTTTACGAGAATGGAGTAAACCTAACAAGGAAAATGTGACGTGTCCTGTATTGAATTGTAAGAAGACTACACCGATCATGATGCAGTCATGTCTACAGTAGAATTCATCTCGACCTTTGCAGGACTTAACCCCATTAAAAGCTATTAAACCAAGATAACACTCATTGAAACAGCTCAACTGATTAAATCGGATCTTCTCTGGTTGTGCACAAGTGACTGTTTTCATGTGCGATATCGCAATAAAGCTGGTATTCATAGCTTCAGTTGGGTAACCGATTATAAAGGAAACGAAAGGAAACAATGTTATGTGTGGCTTTGTTCACGAAATCAGACAATGTCGTGCTTTTTGTAAACCAGCATTCTTGAAAATGAGCAACATAATGATTTTTGACTTAACACGGTTTAGAAATAATTTCTTCATATTTTTGGTGTTATCTGTCGTTTACATGTCCTTCCTAAAACACAAAAGTACGACCCTCTCCAAACACCTAAATTAGCTAAAAATTTAGGACATGTTACAAAACTTTATTTTCTAGAACCTATTTAGAATAATTTAAATGTAGCTTTTACCGGTTTTTTGTGGCATCCTTCAGAAGTGAGCGGTCCGATACCAATATTTTCGGTCAAATCTCCATTCAAATAACACGGGGAGTTGGCTAGCTATGCCTTGCCCTCACTCATATTTTACAAAAGTACGACCATTTCTGAACATCTAACCTAGCTGTAATTTTAGGTCATGTTAGAGAAATATATTTGCTAGAAGTTTTGGAGAATAAATAAAATATTGGCTGGTTATTTTTCACACAGTGATGTTAACTAGGCAAGTGTCCATTCTCCCAACATACATCATTTGTAGGGTCACGCGTCAATGGTGAGAGCACTGTGTATTGTGTATAGGAAAACGGACAGTAACTGCAGTATGTGCCATCCAATGGGGTGCATGGTCTGCATGGAAATCTCTTATTTACACAAGCTAAGAGTGTGTGTGGGGGTGGGGTGAGCGATGGACGGTAGCGGAGGATGGATGGTCTGCCTGGAAATGTCTTTGTCTCATCTCTTATTAACATTCATTTACATTCAATGACCTATGCGGTCTTTATTGACAATTCAACAACTCTTACTATACTTTTGTACAGGAGCCAACCGTTGTTAATCCGTGATGAACACACACTTTTGCAGTAAGCGTATAGCGTATACGCGAACGCAATGTTACGCGTACGCGTTACGCATGATCGCGTAAAATTTCGTCATGCCTGGAACGTATGCGTAAGCATAAACTCACTTATGTTGGCGGAAGCAGCTAAATATTACCGCTTTATTCTTTAGTTTTATTGCTGATATCAACAGAGAAATACCGCGATCTTCTTGTAAGGTTGTGTGGCAATGACAAACAGACATTCCGAATGAAAGAATTATGTAAATTAGACATCTTTAGCTTGTTTCGTTGTTGAAAGGGATTCAATCATGTTTCACCGTTGTTCATCACCGATTAACAACTCGCGTCCGGCGCGTCTGCGTGGTTTACTTCGCTCGGGCAGCTAAAGCTGCATTAATATAAGCACAAACAATTTGTAAAATATCATTATCTTTAGCACCCATAATAGCAATAAAAATATCATAGTTATTTAAGTTTGTGGTATTCAAAATAGACTTAATATCAGACAGAAAAACCTGTCTTAGAGTGTCATATGCTTTACATTTCATAATAAAATGATATTCATCCTCGGGTTCATCATGATCACATTTAGTACAAATCCTATTTTCAGGTGGAATACGAGGTGTAGAATAACACAAGGTAGTGGGGGGGGGGTGTGTGTGTGTGGGGGGTAAGCGATGGGCGATAGAGGAGGATGCATGGTCTGCCTGGAAATGTCTTTGTCTCATCTCTTATTAACACAAGGAAAAAGTGTGTGTGTGTGTGTGGGGGGGTGGTATGAGCGATGGACAGGTAGCGGAGGATGGATGGTCTGCCTAGAAATTTCTTTGTCTCCTCTGTTATTCACACAAGGTAAGAGGGTGTGTGTGGGGGTGGGGTGAGCGATGTACGGTAGCGGAGGATGGATGGTCTGCCTGGAAATGTCTTTGTCTCATCTCTTATTAACACAAGGTAAAAGTGTGTGTGGGGGTGTGTGTGGGGGGGTGAGCGATGGGCGCTAGCGGAGGATGGATGGTCTGCCTGGAAATGTCTTTGTCTCATCTCTTATTAACACAAGGTAAGAGTGTGTGTGTGGGGGTGGGGTGAGCGATGGACGGTAGCGGAGGATGGATGGTCTGACTGGAAATACGATATAGAGAAATTAATTATTTCACATACAGAACTACAAATTAACTTAGTAAGTAGACTTTCTTTGAAAAACATATCACTGGTGCCTGATGGGAAATACTCGTCCGCTATTTCATAAACCGGATCGTTTTCGAGTGGTTTGTGCCCAGATATATTGGGGGCGCGCTATTCTCTCATTGAACAGATGAAGTTCGTAAAATTAACAGTATTCGCCAACTTTATCCAAATGACAGCTGCCCTCATTCGTAAACACTCGGACATCTGCTTCCACTATAAACACGCTGACAGTATCTAGAAAGATCATATTTTGGCGAAATATATCATGTAAATATCATATAGAAAGTAGCGATATCTTTTGGCCAATATATATTATCATGAAGCTAGACTTGTCTAACTATCACATATATCGCCATTAATTTTGAGAGTATCACAGCAACTAGAAAGATGATATTTTGGCGATATACGAGTATATCATCATGAAAATATCATTAAAGAAACTGACGATACTTGGACGATATATATCTTTTAAATATCATGAAGCTAGATTTATAACTGACGATATTTCTATGATATTATATCTGGTACAACTATAAAAGAGGTTTAGACAGACATTTTCAAATGAGACTTGATAGAAGCTTGACGCTGTGATGATATTTTCAAATGAAACTTGATAGTTGTTTGACGCTGTGATGATATTTTCAAATGCAACTTGGTAGTTGTTTGACGCTGTCATGATAGTTTTAAAACGACAGTTTCGACGATATTAGATATTTTGTGGTAGGAGCAACAAATTATTCATGACGATGTGTGAGATTTTACTCATTTTTCAGCTTTTTGTGTGAGATTTACTACCTAGGCGTCAGATTATACTACCTTGGCGTGAGACCGTGAGAAAGTGACCCAATGCGTGAGACTCACGGCCAATGCGTGAGAGTTGACAGCCCTGGCGTCATAGGGGTATGGGGGAAGTATGTATCTTTTTATGTGCAGATGCTATATTAATTTGTAATCTTTATGGATCGTTTTTGTTAAAAGGTTATTATTTGCTGTTGTTCTTGCATGAAAAGACTATAGGCCTATATCGTATACACGTTTTGTTTTACGATATTAATTGCATGATTAATGATTGAATTAAATGCATAACAAGTAGGTCTGAAATGACAGTGATACTATTGTTAAAGCGTTTTCTTACGCTCCTGTATCAAAGCAGCCAATTAGACAAGCTTCGGGGCTTGTGCAATACAGGGCCCGCTTAAGAAAAGGGCCGAAAATTATCGCGTATGCGCGCAAAGGGCGGTGTCTGAGGATAGATGTGCTCCCCTTCGAAGCTCGGAAAATGTTTGATTTTTCAAACGGGATTCGTTCAATTCACTTTTGTTGAATTTGGGAATACATGTACATTAGACAAAAAAAAAAAGAGAAAGAAAGCTAAGAAAAAGAGACAGAATATTTTTTCTCTCTGCGGTGCGGCATTATCCGTACAACGTATTTCCTGGTTGATTTATAAAAATATAGGCGAATTATCATGGACCAATGCTCGCACTTCATATCAGTAACTCGTGCCGAACAAAATCCAATACAAACTATCCCGTCGGCCTTAAAGCATAGCTTGAGTAAAATGTGCATCCCTTCAACATGGCGGCATCCAAAACTGCCCTCACTCCCAATCCACCTAAAGAACTTACACGATGTGGTATCTGTAATGATGTCATCAACCAACCCAAAGCTCTACAGTGTCTTCACACATTCTGTTTGGAGTGTTTACGAGAATGGGGGTAAACCTAACAAGGAAACCGTGACATGTCCTGTGGATTGTAAGAAGATTACACCGATGCCATCCAATGGGGTGGATGGTCTGCCTGCAAATGTCTTTGTCTCATCTCTTATTAACACAAGGTAAGAGTGTGTGTGGGGGTGGGGTGAGCGATGGACGGTAGAAAGGGTGGATGGTCTGCCTGGAAATGTCTTTGTCTCATCTCTTATTAACACAAGGTAAGAGTGTGTGTGGGGGTGGGGTGAGCGATGGACGGTAGAAAGGGTGGATGGTCTGCCTGGAAATGTCTCATCTCTTATTAACACAAGGTAGGGGTGTGTGTGTGTGTGTGGGGGTGGGGTGTGGGATGAGTGATGGACGGTAGCGGAGGATGGATGGCCTGCCTGGAAATGTCTTTGTCTCATCTCTTATTAACACAAGGTAAGAGTGTGTGTGGGGGTGGGGTGAGCGATGGACGGTAGAAAGGGTGGATGGTCTGCCTGGAAATGTCTCATCTCTTATTAACACAAGGTAGGTGTGTGTGTGTGTGTGTGGGGGTGGGGTGTGGGATGAGTGATGGACGGTAGCGGAGGATGGATGGCCTGCCTGGAAATGTCTTTGTCTCATCTCTTATTAACACAAGGTAAAAGTGTGTGTGTTTGTTTGGGGGGGTGTGATGAGCGATGGGCGGTAGCGGAGGATGGATGGTCTGCCTGGAAATGTCTTTGTCTCATCTCTTATTAACACAAGGTAAAAGTGTGTGTGTGTGGGGGGGGTGTGATGAGCGATGGACGGTAGCAGAGGGTGGATGGTCTGCCTGGAAATGTCTTTGTCTCATCTCTTATTAACACAAGGTAAAAGTGTGTGGGGGTGGGGTGAGCGATGGGCGGTAGCGGAGGATGGATGGTCTGTCTGGAAATGTCTTTGTCTCATCTCTTATTAACAGAGGGTAAAAGTGGGTGTGGGTGGGGGGGGGGGGGGGGGTGGTGTGAGCGATGGACGGTAGCGGAGGATGGATGGTCTGTCTGGAAATGTCTTTGTCTCATCTCTTATTGACACAAGGTAATAGGGTGTGTGTGGGGTGGGGGGGGGGTGGTTGTTGTTGTGTGTGTGCTTGAGTCGGCATTGCCAGACATGTACTTCACCAACATGATGATGATGTATGACATTATACACATGATGTAGATTGTATTAAGAGTAACTTGTAAGCTTATAACATTTGTATTTAACTATTTAGTGATCGGAGGCCTAGTGATAGTCAGTTACTGAGTTAGTCTCTCTAAAAAAAAAGGCATTTTTTGCATGTACAAACAAGGTTTAGTTTAGCTAGGGGTAGGCATGTTCACAAAATCTTTAAGTAGGATATTTCACATTAGTACGAGGAACCCATACCGTACTTAGCTCTGCTAGTACGGTACGGGAGGATCTGTATGCCGAAAGCTAACGCAACGTAATTTCAATTAGAGCAATAACGAAAACATACAAGGCTCCAGAAGCTTAAATATATGCATGTTTGTCATAATATTAATTACACGAGTTGTTGTACTTCTTACCTAAACGTTCATGTTTGAAATTTTAATTAATACTCCATTATGAATCCAGAAAAAATAAGTTTTCCAGAGCACACAATTCCAATGCAACTTCAACTTTTAGTGCCGTAAATATGAAATATCACATGATCAGATGTCACGTGATACATGTCAGCTCTGTGGCAAAGCGATGACGTCACTTTGTTTAGGCTGTTTTATGACTTCGATTTTAGGGTTACGGTTCGCTATCTCTAAGGTTCGCCATCTCTAAGGTTCGCTATCTCTAAGGTTCGCTATCT
The DNA here is from genome assembly GCF_039555335.1 of Amphiura filiformis. Taxonomy (NCBI): domain Eukaryota; kingdom Metazoa; phylum Echinodermata; class Ophiuroidea; order Amphilepidida; family Amphiuridae; genus Amphiura; species Amphiura filiformis. The sequence goes on from NC_092645.1 coordinate 15,142,900, forward strand.
CTAAGGTTCGTTATCACTAATTACGAAAAGGTTGAAGGGAGAGATAGGTGGCCAGCTCTATGTGGCTGGTAGGTGCATACTGCAGTTACTGTCCGTTTTCCTGTACACAATACACAGTGCTCTCACCATTGACGCGCGACCTTTACAAATAGTGTATGTTAGAAGTATATTGCATTTGCCTAGTTAACATCACTGTGAGAAAAATAACTGGCCAATATTTAAACTATTCTCCAAACCTCTAGCAAATATATTTCTCTAACATGACCTAAAATTACAGCTAGGTTAGATGTTCAGAAATAGTCGCACTTTCGTAGAATATGAGTGAGGGCAAAGTATAGCTAGCTCATAGCTAGCCAACTCCCCGTGTTAATTGAATGGAGATTTGACCGAAAATATTGAGCTATATTGGTAACGGACCGCTCCGTTCTGAAGAATGCCACAAAAAAAAACGGTACAAGCTACATTTAAACTATTCTATGGAATTCTAGAAAATATAGTTTTGTAACATGTCCTAAATTTTTAGCTAATTTAGGTGTTTGGAAATAGTCGCACTTTTGTATTTTAGGAAGGATATGTAAACGACAGATAACACCAAAAATTATTTCCAAACCGTGTTAAGTCAACAATCATTATGTTGCTCATTTTCAAGAATGCTGGTTAACAAAAAGCAGGCCATTGTCTCATTTCGTGAAAAAGGTCTACATACCATTGTTTCCTTGCGTTTCCATAATAATCAGTTACCCAACTGAAACTGTATTATAGCACCTCATATCGATACCGCACATATAAAACAGACACATGTGCACAACCAGAGAAGATCCGATTTAATCAGTTGAGCTGTTTCAATGAGTGTTATCTTGGTTTAATAGCTTTTAATGGGGTTCAAGTCCTGCAAAGGTCGAGATGAATTCTACTGTAGACATGACTGCATCATGGGCCATTGAAACACGCTATCTCTTCCCCCAACCACCACTCTCCAACACAAGGGGGTCGGGCAGGACGGCAGTTTCAGTGCACAGTAAACCCCTGTAATCATCCGCATTGCTTCCGAGTTCCTCCGCAGATGTAGGGAGCACTGGCTTTCGTTCTACAGCGGCAGCGTAAGCGAGTGCTCTCAATTCGGCTACTTTCCTGCCACTGGTGGAAAAAACCCTGGCAGCTAAATATTCTTTAACCGCAGAGGTTTTCCAGGTACCTATTGTTTCCAGATCAATGCTGGGCTCCAAATTCCTGTTACAATGACTGACGGCCGCTAAAATTCCACCAACTCGCAATACTTCGATAAGCCGTGACTCTTTCAATTTGTTTGTTTACAGACAACTTGAAATTTGTAGCTCGCGCCAATTTGCGATTTTAGGACACTTTGACCTATGACCTCATCGTAACGAAAACCGGAAGTTAGAATGGCGATTCGGCTTTTTATGACAAACACTAATATTACCTTTGATCATCAATCGTTGTGTAATATTAGTCTATAGGAGAAGGAATAGTAGTTGGCAAGCATCGGAGGGATAAAATATTATTTTAATATTATGCCCTTACAAAACTTAGACGAAAAACAGAAAACAAAAAAGAAAAAAAACCCAAACAAACAAGTTTAAATATGCAAAAGATCTACTGGTACGAAATAATCAGACAATTTCAAGTTTGATATTTGGTTCTGGTAGTGAGTTTGGGCTTTTGTTGAAAAAAACCCACACTATTACCATCAATATTAGTGTATATTCATAAATTAAAAACAATGCTTTCCCTTTGCATTGGTATACTGATTCGTTAAAATGTGTTATTGAATTTCAGCCCATACCGAGGAAACGTTCCATGCGTTTGCTGTGAGGAAACTAACAATGATGTCTTAGCTCGATGTATGGATTGTGAGGGATTTTTCTGCAAACGAGGAGTTAATGCTCACGGAGAAATGTCCTTCTTGAAATCTCACCAGGTTATCATGTTAGAAGACCTGAAATCGGGAAAGATCAACCTTAAGCAAGTATCAAATAAAAAGCAACCTACATGTAAAGAACACAACAGCCAACAACTATGGCTTTACTGCGAAACTTGTGGAGTTCTTATATGCAGAGATTGTACAGTCATAGACCACCCGAAACCAGGCCATGCCTATGTCACATTAAAGAGCACTGTTTCAGAGCAGCGAAAGAAGATTGAAGTGTTAGTCAAGCGCAATGGAGTTATTGAGAAGCAAGTCGACAGAGCTTTACAAGATGTTACTAAAGCACAGCAGGACTTGGATAGCATCAAAAAGAAATTCACCGCTGATATTGACATGGAGATAGATACGATAGAGAAGCATGTCCGTAAGATCTGCCAACAGGAGCGTAAACGGCTATTGAAGCACCAAGAGGAGAGAGTAGCGGTATCTCGTAAAACGATCCAATCGTCAAAAGAAACTTGGCAGAGTAAGAAAGTCAGATTCCAAGCAGCGCGAGAGATAGCCAACCAAGTTCTTCAGATTGGATCTGATACTGATATTGCATCTGTTTATAAGCAGCTCAGCAACTCGCTTGAGGAATTGTGCAAGGAAGAACATGCGATTGTCCCACGAGATATTGCCAGACTACCCAAGTTCGAGGCTGACTCCAGAATAATGAGCATTAACATCATCGGGGAACTCGTAGATGTAATACATTTTGCAAGTAAAGTATCAGATGGTTCATGGGGGATGAAGAGTGAGTTTGGTGACAAAGATGATGCTGGTAAAGTATCAGGAGGTAAAGGCATTTCAACAACACCTACTGCAGACTTCATCGTAGGAAATTTCTCATCATCAGTACCTGTAAAAGTATACAATTCGGATGGGAATTTTAAATTCAATTTTGATAAGCAATCACACTATGCCTGGGATGTAGCAGTCAGCCCTGATGGGGAATTCTACGTGTCATGCGGTAACGCTAAACACATCAGAATGTTTGGATCAGATGGTCGATATCTCGCCCAATTCGCAACGATATCACCAGCAGGTGTGGCATCAGATGCAGAAGGAGCAGACTTAAGAGGAATGGCTATTAATAGTAAAAGTCAACTATTGGTAGGTGTAACCAAGAAATACATCAGTACCCGTGATCTCAATGGTACACATATCACTTCATTCCATGTCAGCATTCCACCATGGTATATTGCCACAACATTACAATGTTATATCATCGTGAGTCCTAATGGCTACTCAGGTGTTCAGGTATTAGACTCTAGTGGGACCCTTCAGCATACCATAACTGCACCTATAGATGTGTCTGAATGATATCCTAGAGGTGTGTGCAGCAGCGTGAATGGTGAGATATATATTTGTAATTATGGGACACCATCAGGAATCTACTGCTTCTCATCTACAGGCGTCTACTTACGATGTGTTACACAGGACGTCATTAACCCATTTTGAATAACGCTATTGGAGAACGAAAAGAAAATGGCAGTAGTAGAGTATTATAGCGTAAACATCTTTGGTTGTAAGTAGGACATAAGACTTCACTAGTCACCGTGTGGGTTTCATGAACTCTTAAGACGCCTTCATTTATATTTATGTCACCCCCTGGCCGAGGGACCTCACATTCGTAATCAAATTCCTACGCCCTTCTTCTAAAATTAGAAGTGGTGGTAGATATCTCTCACAAATCGCAGCGATATTATAGTCTAGGAGCTAAATCTCATACGGGCCTTAATTAAGAATTGAGTTCAACACCATGTCTACCATTGTTTAATACCATAAGGTGTTAGGATAGACCCTCTAGATTACTGCAAGGGGGTAGTGGTAAAAATTACCCGTCTGATGACAAGGATTAAAGAAATGCACAGTTTGAGCTATCTACGACCTATCGTTATCCTACAAAAATCTCATTTTTAGGCAGAATGTCATGTTTTTGGTTGTACGGGAGCCAAAATTCCTATTTACTCCGATTTGGTCAAAAATGGTTGCAAATTTTTCATCTTAATATAAGAATCAAGAAACGGTATAGAACTTACCTTCTAAACTGTTTACTTTACTTGTTTTGTGCAATGGAAGTCAGAGATCAACAGTGCCATATGGCCACCCAATGGTCTTTGACCTTGTTTGCCCTCTATCTTAGTAACTGAACACAGTAGATAGGCAAAACGATTTTTCTGTTTTTAATCAGCTACACAAACAATTTGCTATCATTTTTGCCACAAATCGGAGAAAGTTGAAATTTTGATCCATGTAAAACCAAAAACATGTCATGTAGTCTAAAATTAAGGTTTTTGTAGGATATGTTTTTGATCCTTGTTATCAGACGTGTAATTTCACTAATTTGATATATCTTTCAACAAGATCGAAGCATTTGCAGTTTTTTACACCTGTGTGACCTTTCGTGACCTATAGCGAAAAGCGTACCCTGCAATCCACTACCCCTCTAGCAATGATCTACAATCTTGTGCGAAAATCGTTGGGACAGATGATGTTTTATAGATCAAATTCATGTGAATTGAACATAAGGCTGAAAATACATGATACGTTTCATAGCTCACGCTATGTACTTGCTTACCCCCCCCCCTCCCCTCCCCCTGGAAACAATGTTGGAGCAGACATTGAGCGCAATCACTTTTTACTATTTTTCAGCATTCAACATTGAATAAGGGGAGCGGGGATGCGTAAAAGAAACAAACTGTCCCAAGTTTTTCGCGCGGGATTGTAGAGGGTCTATACTAACACCTCATGGTATCAAAGATTGGTTGACATGGGTGTTGAGCTCGACCATTTTTCAAAACCCTTTGCTCTTAGACTACACCAACAGGTGTTACATCAGATGCAGATGGAGCATGTTTGAGAGGACTGACTATCAATGATATGAGACAACTATTGAGGGCAAAATTTCCAAAATCGTCCGCTGACAGACCAAAATATTCTTTGCATCATAGAATTGTTCAAGGCGCTCGAGAATCTTAAAAGGGGTGTGGTAGGGACAACAAATTCTCAGATTTATCTGATATTGATCTTGCAATACTAAAATCACTAAAAAATATCCATGTGTCGTGTATCTAGACAGATTTAACTATTCAGCAGAAAATATAATTCCTTGTACTGATCCAGTAAATTAAATTGCATTTACTTTTGTACGTTTCAGTAACCAATGTTGCCTTATTAACATTTGATGAGAAGTGACTACTACTGGCAACTGACGTTATAGATGGATTTCCAGGGTTGAGCAGAGGGTATCGAGATTGTTTTTCGTCTGGGATTTTATTGATTCCGGTTGAATACAGAAACTTATTAAAATTGGTAAAAGTTGATACTGTCCATCATTTCTGTTTATGGTGATGTCCGAAATTAATTCCTTACATGTAACGACAAGTCTGCCATAACAGACCATATGATTGACAAGAATCAAGTCATTTAGTGGGCGAGGCTGAGGTCACGGAACAAGATATATTCAAACGCTGAATAAAGGAGGATATAGAAATAATAAAGAGGAGGGCACCACCATGAACAGAGATGAGGACAGTATCACCTTTTACACACTTTCGATAAGTTTCTGCAACAGGGATCCCCAAAGTAGCAGTCGCTCCTTTTTAAGAGTTGATAAAGGCAAGTGGTTGTATTATAAGTGCAATTACTGGGTCAGATACAAGGCACTTCATCTCCTGAATTCACACTACCGATCTAGATGAATCTATTCAACCAAGTTTTAACGAGCTTTAACGGTAAAATTGTAACTGTTGAAAACAGGTATGTTTTAAAAAGCCAACAATCAAACCGGGCTTCGTATTAAGGTACCTCAATAAGCTATTTATATAGGTTGAACACCCTTTTATGAGCTGGACATATTTAAGTTTATAGTAGTGTGTTTTAACAAAACAAAGTTTTTATCTTCTATAAATATTTTCATATTTTGAATACGTGCCTTCACTACAGTTAAAAATGCTCGCCTTTTTTGGCAGTATACGTAGCCTATTGATTTTATGTTAATTCTGTTACGTAATCAAGTATTTGGTATCATTCACTTTCATGTGTAGTTTGAAAGACAAATGAACAGAGGTTGTGCATATGACGTATCATACCGTAAAATATGGCGAACTACTCAAATGCATTCAACAAAAGCACGATTGCAATCTACCGCGACAGATCGTCTCACACACATAACAAATACACTGCGATCAAATAGGTTGATGACAACATTTGATTGAATGGACTGCACTGCGCCATGATTACAGTGAAGGACACCGGTTCATATCTTTTTTTGGAGCCGGGGTTTGGAGCCAATCAATAATTTCACGCACAAACCCTATAGTCTTTATGTGATCATAAAGAAATGTCATCAAAATATTCGACATATAAATGGGGTCAAAGGTAAACTTTTATCCACCCCTCGTAGTTCTCTGTTATAGCTTATTGTCTGAATACTGGTTTCACTTTATCAGTGTACTTCGGTTATATTGATAAATGCGCTTTTATAAATACGCACGTGACCACCTCCGCGCTGCCATAACAGCTAGTAGACAGTAACCTTTTACATAGCGGTTGGTCTTTCTATACGTTTGGATGTGAAGGTGGAACAACATGAGTCTACTGTGCAGCAAAATGGTCTATATTTTGTTCAACTTTGTGATTATATTGTAAACGTTTCCGTCGTTGAATATTTTTTTCCGTCGTCAAATACTTTTACAATGTTTAACATATTACAAATTCAGAATCCCCCCATGTGTAATAACTTTGCCATTCAATTAATACTTAAATCTGATGATATTTATCTACAGAGTTTCTATCCTTTTCTGTATAGTGGTCAATGCATGAGGATTTGGTCACGCTTGCTGGTCTTGGTATGTCGTCTTGGTGAGTCACGTGCGTATTTATAAAAGCGCATTTATAAATATAACCGAAGTACATTGTTTATTGTGTGTGATTTGTTGTAATGAATACCATGATGTCATTGACAGATTTGAGTATGCTGGTTATTCATTGATATGCTCGAACGTTATAGGATGTATGTACCGTTCGTATATACTCAATGACATAAAATTACATAAAAACACCTTTCGCAATTAATGCGATATTTTAGTTCCGAACAAAAACAATACATGTATATATTTAGTCAGTAAAACACTGCACTGCTGCCGGGCACTGCTGTTAAAGGAGTATTTCGTGATCCTAGCATCCTCTTTTTATGACATTTTCAGTAGATATCCATGAAAAAGCTTATTCCCAAAATTTCAGTTGATTCCGATTTGCTTTTGCGAGTTATGCATGATTATGTATTACACTGCTCCATAGACAATGTGTTATAATTTCGTTCTGGTATACCAGAACGTAATTCAAATTTCACGATATTTTTGCTGAACTTATTACTCTGCACGATTTTTTTGTACATAAACATTATGTAGCCAGAGGTTTCCAGTGGTATCTCAACTTATTTGAGAAAAGTGGGGGGGATGATGCTGTGGATCACGAAATGTCCTTTTAAGTAATCTCATAGAATTGAGGCAAGGAAACGTATCTTCGTATTGTATTTCTATAAGTCACGTGGTTCTTGAGTTACACCCAATAATATACCAAACCTGAAAGTTTTTGGTATTTTCCCACATACACATACAGCTACCTTCGACTATATTTATAAATACGTATTTATAAACACGCACGTGTATGGCAAGCTAAGCGGCTCAGAACGTGGGACTAGCTACGCGCAGCTTCTTTCTCGTTACGTGCAGCTTATTAACCAATCAGATTCGCGGTTTTAAACACGTGGAGCTGATGTAAACATCCTCTCTCACAAATATTACGTTGTTAATTTTGTAAATGAAAATATCTGTAGTATATCAGCAAAAATGGTATAGGTGCTATTAAAGTAATATCTGAACAGAATGATGATTGTTCTATATTTAGGGGCTATCATTTTCTTCGGAAGGGATCCCAAATATAGGGGGTCATACTTTTTTTTAAGAAAAATAAGGGGGAAGGGGTCATAAATTAATAATGACAAAATGTAGGGAGTCACAAGATGACTACAGATAGTGTGTTTATTGTATTCAAAAAGACTGATTTCAATACAATTTTAGCCTGTCTAGGGGGTAAGGTGTATCGGTGGTGGGAGTCGGGGGTCATAACATTTGATGCCGAAATATTGAGGGCCGCAATTTATTGACGCCGACTTTTTGTAAATTTAGGAACCCCCCGTTCCGAAAAAAAATGATGACCCATTTTACTCATGCAATATCTTTACACAGCGCTTTACATCAGTAGTAGTTGTTGTTTGACCTTCATATCCCCTGCACCGCTAATACAGCCCGAGTATAAAAGCTTATAAAGTTACTTGCTATTATATTAAACACGGTGTAAACTTGGAAACACTAAATAAATATGCTTTGTGTCATTTTAGCCAGGCATTAGCAACATGTTCTCTTGACACGTGCTGTGATTTGGCCTCCTTTACCCGTTCGTTATCTATGCTAATTCCGTAAATTAATTACAAGATAATAATTGTGAAAGAGGATACCTATAACTATACTACGCGCAGCTAACGACCCAACCACGTGATTAAATTTGACTATTTTGATTGGTCAAACAGCTGCTCGTAACGAGAAAGAAGCTACGCGTAGCTGTTCCCGCTTTTGGCCCCCTTGGCTTGCCATACACGTGACCCATGGGCACGACATACCAAAACCAGCAAGCGTGATCAAATCCTCATGACATTGAAAAGGATAGGAACTATTTAGATAAATATCGTCAAATTTAAGTATGAACTGAATAGCAAAATTATTACAGGAGGAATCCGAATTTGTAATGTGTTATCAAAAACAACATGTTGAGAGTATTTGCCGACGGAAAATATATTTATCGACGGAAACAAGTACAATAATCACAAAGTTGAACAAAATACAAAATGTTGCAGCACATTAGTCTCGTGTTGTTTATCGGCTTTGCATTCAAATGTACAGGAAGACCACTCGCTGGAAGGTTACTTGAGACTTACCTTCGTTTTATCTTTTCTGTTTCTGTTTCCGGTTTCGGTTTCGGATCTCATTGTTATTTTGAAGTGTTAGCATGGTACGTGTGAACAATCCTTTTATTCTAGTCTTTTGTTGACTACAGAAAAGTTGAACGAAGATAACCTCTGTTTTGGTTTCGGGAGTTATGTTAATTTCTGACATGAAAACCGTGAGATGAGAGGGTTGATGCTAATCTAGACAAAAGAAGTGTCTAAATTTTACGGTCGTAAATTCGCGATAAATTGTACGGCTTCAATTGACTTGCGTTGGGTGTATAGGTACTCCAGCCTAGGCGGCTAGTAGCTCGTGAAAATAGCCCAGCGTAGAAATATATATTAATATACATTAAAGGGGGGTAACCCTATTGGTTTTGGATATGGATTGTCTTTAAAATTACATAATAATATCAAATATCGCCTCCTTTATGCTGCTTTGTGAAAAACGAGAGCATTTTCAGCGTAAATGTGAATAAATAGCCAAATTTGCAATCCAATACCTTGGTATACGTGAATTGCATTCTGGGCAGACAATGACGAATGCTGACATGCTGTACAATGCCCGGCCCGTATTGAACGGAAAATGTTTTTTTTTCGTAAAAAAAAAAAAAAAAAGGAAACAAAATATATTTCCCCTTGCAATATGTACATTTCAAATGAATATAAAAAAAGTTTGGGTAAAATGGAGAGGAAAAAAACCCTTCCGAGACCGGGTTTTGAACCGGGTACCTCTCGGGTAAAAAACAAACGCGCTAGTCAATTGAGCTATTTAGCACACCACGCTTTCCGTTGCCGTTTTCATAACTATATACGGCGCACCGTCTTGCGGTGACTGATATTTCGTTCATAATTCCCTCCCAGAATTCCAAAGTATTTACCATTGTTTACAAACTGGTATACCTGTAAAACCGCTGTGATTCATGATTTCTCCGGAAATACATCGACTTGGAGCGTCAAATTTCAGGATAGTAATGAGAAAAATAGTATCTATTATGTGATACCAAAACCTCATCAACAATGAAAAAAATCGGGGGATGATGCTGTCGATCGGGTTACGGACCTTTAATCAATAGTAATCAGTATTGCCAAGAATTACGTATAGGCCTACTTGTTCGTGCAATCGCGCAAAAATCGGTCATATTAAACGGGGAATTATTTTCGTCCCAAATACACCTTAAAACTTGGTAATATGCAACACCAGAGAAGTGCGTTGAAGTGAAACTAATAGGATTTCTTTCATTGGAATTGGTAATCTGATAATTGCTTCAGGCAAAATTGCCAAACTCAAATCTATTTTAAATGTATACTATTTGAGAGAGTGGGGATGATGAGACGAGGAGATGATCGGGTGGAGGAGAGGAGAGGAGAGGAGATCGAGAGAAGACAGGAGGGCGAGCAGAGCAGGGAGGAGTTTATTCCGTTTATTTTAATTTTTCCACGTTGATCATAGGCCTACTGCTAAAACAGTGAGAGGGGGAGAAGGGTAAAGGAAATACAACATCCAATATAATTCAGATATCCACATAATTCAAAAGATAGCACAGGTGAGAGTTGTGGAGGGGGAGATACAGACAGACTAGAAAGAGAAGAAAGCGAGTGGAGAAGAGGCAGGGTCCTTTTTTTTAAATGTCACAGTAATATAGACCATAGTGACACCAAATTTGCGTTCGGACCTGATGTAGGCCTATCCTGCCTAGTTAAATGAGGGACATGAGTAAGATTGCCCACTTCAGGCGCCAGTGTTGCATATAATTGACTTATCCAACCTTTATTGACAGACATAAGTGTGATTGACAGCACCTATTATTACCTCTTGAAATGAGAAGCATGATGCCCCAAACGTAACAATGAAGTCAACTTACACACCATCCCACTTAATCCCTTGCGTTTTCGTTTCTGAACAATAGAGCTCCCGAAACAGAAAAGATAAAACGACAGTTACTGTCTACAAGCTGTTATGGCAGAGCGGAGGTGGTCACGTGCGTATTTATAAATACGTATAAATAAATTATAGTCGCAGCATACTGTTTACAGGCGAACTACAGGGTGTCCCAGAAAATATTACCGAGTGAATAAAATTGAACGTAAGTCGAGAAATAGACATCAGAATCAAAACATTCAAAATGTAGCGCATAGCCTATTTTGTTGTGCATCACATACGAAAATTTTATTTGATTCGGTTAACTGGTTTCGAAGAAATGAACGATTGCATAATCAACATGCGTTTTTTTCATACTCGCTCACCGCTTCCTAAAGTTTGTGTATCTCATTAAATTTAGTCCACATTATCTATTAAAATCCGACGGTGTTATGTGATTCATGCTTTCACTGAAGATGAATAACAGTTTGTCCGAGAAACTTTGATTTCTGCAATTGGAAGCTCTCCAACTTTAATTCTTTAGGCTGTGCAAATAAACTTTACAAAAGAACATTTGAGCCAAGAATGACAATGATCAAGTGCTTTACAGCTTTACGTGTGATTTTTGATACCATGCAACATTAATGTTGAAGTTTTAAAAGATTTAAACTTTGCAATACAATTTCTTGGAAATATTCCGAAAACATTAATGTGTCTGAGAAATTTTTAAGCCAGCTGGAATTCTTTATGTAGTATTCTTCATGCAACATTTATATCAACATTAACGAAAAAGATATTTACAAATACCGAGCATCATCTCGCATGTAAGCTTTCATTTTCAATATCGTGCAGGTTTTCAAACTTTAACAAAACCTAATTAAAGGTTGTTTAAAAAGAACGAAAAGGATTTCAAATATGAAGCCCATTGACAGTTTAACCACTCGTGCGCATTGTGTTGAATGATCTTTCTTTCAAACTTGGAATGAAGTGAATTGACACATGCGTTATGTAATCGCTCATTTCTTCGCGATCAGTCAACCGATTCCAGTAAAATTGGTGTATAAAATGCAGAATAAGATGGGCTACGCGCTGATGTTTAGATTTTTGGATTCTGATGTCTATTTTTCGACTTTCGTCCAAATTTATTTGCCCGGTAATTTTTTCTGGGACACCCTGTATAATGTAAAAATTTACTTCTGCGTTATAATGATGTGATTTCTATAAATTCGCCCAAATGTACTCAAATGAAGTGTATTACTGTATACTGGATGACTAATCTACTAAGATATCAAAACCAATTCGTCGTTGGGCAGGAAAAACCTCCTATGTGCTTGTGGCCTCTGAACATGTTTAAAACAAAACTGCTAACAGGTTACATAGGAGGTTTTGCTTTAAACATGTTCAGGGGCCAATTTTCCTGCCCAACAACGCAATTCTCAACACGTAATTCTGTGTTCTTGTATTTTTTCTTTAAATATCAAAATGTTCTTAGTATCATTTTCCTTGTAAAGTAATGTTCAATCAATCAATCAATCAATCAATCAATCAATCAATCAATCAATCAATCAATCAATCAATCAATTAATTTCCTGAGGTGAGTTTTTTCGGCATTGAGTATTACGGCATTGAGTAAAATAAATATACATTGTACAGGCGAAAAATGTCAAATATATTGTGTACTGCGATCGAGCGAAAAGACGCTCATATCGAGCATAATCAAATTGTGTGTTTTGCTGCCTCGCATGCCAGTTACTGACGTTGTTAATGACGTCATGGTGGTCTCAGAAAAATCATGTTGTACATGAAATAAGACATCAAAATTACTGTGGCACTGCTATCTTCTACCAACCGAGATATTAACAACCATTGGAAGGGCAAAAGCTTGATTCTAGAAATTGCTGAATTGCAGACAACCATGGATGATAAACAAGGTACGAAACAGTTATATTATAGTCAAATTCAAGATGTATAAGATGTTGCAATCGTGCATGTGTATATGTAAGGCTGGCTGGATATTAATAGATTCGCCTTTAAAGGAGGATTTCGTGATCCTCGCATCCTCTTTTTATGACATTTTCAGTAGATATCCACGAAAAAGCTTATTTCCAAAATTTCAGTTGATTCCGATTTTGCGTTTGCGAGTTATGCATGATTATGTGTATTACACTGCTCCATAGACAATGTGTTGTAATTTCGTTCTGGTGCACCAGAACGAAATTCAGATTTGGCGATATTTTTGCTAAACGAATTAATCTGCAAGAAATATTTGGTACATAAACATTATGTAGACAGAGGTATCCAGTGGTGTAAAAATCTCAACTTTTTTGGGAAAAGTGGGGGATGAGGCTGTGGATCACGAAATGCCCTTTAATAGGCAGAACAGGGCGTGGTATTCTGGATAGATGTGCATAGATTTTTTTAAATATTAGGCATATAACTTTGAATTTGGATATTAATTGATGCTACAGTCACACCCAAAATTGGCTAAAACAATTGTGCAGTGTAATACATTATCATTTATACCAGCCTTCCGAGTGGTACAATAAATCGAAATACCCGGATTACTACAATATTTAAAAACTATTGTATAATTCACACTACACCACCTTTCAGTTACACCCCAAGCATATCGACTGCTCAGTGTCAGAAGTGTATAAGTGCAATAGCTGCCACGCGTAGATGAGTACAAAATACTGTGTGCAAATTGCCAAATGTTCACAGGGCAGCTATTGCACTTACCCACTTGTGGCACTGAGCAGTCGATATGATTTAGTTATATTTGGTGTTAATAAAAGAGACTGGCTATGGCAACCTATGGGGAGTAAGAGACACAGACACACACCCCGACAAAGTGTATTATTATATAGCCTAAATACTATCATTATATGGATTATTTTTGTGTTATATTAATTATATGATTGCACTCGATACAAAAATATTGCACATGCCTTAGATTCATGCAATTTTTTTTTATCTCGTATACAATATATTCTTTTATAAATATATAATAATACAATTACGTATCGCGCAACCATGTCTACTGTAAAAATTTTATTATAAGTCAGAAGACACAAATTACGCTTTTTCACAGGGTCAATCAAATTATGGTGTTGATGTTTTTACATACTGTGGACACACAATGGTGTAGGTATATAATGTAAGCATAGGGAGTAGGCATATTTGAGCGTTTTTACGCTATATTTCTAAACCTTTTTAGATAATTTTATTTAAAATGGGTCCCGTAAATATGTTGCAAAAATAGCTTGCCCCATTTCGACCTGCCACTAATTGCCCCCCCACCCCCCATTTTTGGCTTGCCAAAATGATATTTCCCCAGCTCATAATTATTGCACAGCGCTTTAATTGTGCCGTCACCGTAACTATAATTTATCATGTTGTATTTCACAAATGGAGTAACAGTCTACGCGAGATTGATAAGGTTATATATTAACTGAATCGGTATAATATATCATAGCCTCAGTTCGAGGCGACAGGGCTCTGGGATGTTTGTCCCCATTTTCCCCGTTTCTCGGTTTATTTTTATTCAAATTTCTCATACAGGGTGTCCCTGAAAGAACTGTATCGTCGGAAACTTAATTGCCCGGGTATTTTAAAGGAGGATTTCGTGATCCTAGCTCCTCTTTTTATGACATTTTTCAGTAGATATCCACGAAAAAGCTTATTCCTAAAATTTCAGTTGATTCCGATTCCGAGAAAGAAAGAAAGAAAGAAAGAAAATAGAAAGAAAGAAGGAAAGAAAGAAAGGAAACAAGGAAGAAAGGAGTAAAGGAAGAAAGAAAGAAAGGTAGGAAGAAAGAAAGAAGAAATAAAGGAAGGAAGAAAGGAAGGAAAGAAAAGCAAAAAACAAGAAACAAAAACAAATAAGCAAACAAAAACACCATCCCAGAGTCATGTCTTCTCGAACCGAGGCTAAATACATCAGAGCTACATAAAGATTTTTTCTAAGGAGCATACCTTTTCCTTACTTAACATTTCCCACTGGTTGCAGTAAAATTTCTAAGCCTCGAATCCTCACGCAATTATAGTTTGATTGATTGATTGATTGATTAAAATAGATTTACTGATAATAATTATTATTTACCACCATATCTTTTGCTTTTCTCCTAGAATTGATCAAGAAAGAAGGCTCGACAGTTACAGCTCTACCTTTGAGCAAGCGTACCCCTCCTCCTGACTACCGTGCATGTCAATCTGAAACAATGCAATCAACGGAGCCGGTAATATCTAATTTGTAATTCAATATGTTCAGAGAGAGGGCAAATATGTTTCAGTCCCGTAAAAACTCGATAGTTGGCATAATACTATCGAGCGCTTTTGAAAACATGAAATTGTACCAAAGTCCGGCGATTACCAACTTGAGCTAATAGGGTAGAGACACAAATTTGCAGATTTACTTGTTCGTATATAACTATGTGTATCGATGATTTGCTCAAAACCCTTTACACTTTTGTGAATAGTACACTTCATGTTTGCATGTTTTAAAAACGCTCAATATAGAAAGCACATATGATAACTATCAAGTTTTTACGGTATCAGTAGTATTTAAAAAAATGTTTATGTTGATTTCTCCTCTAGTCAACATTATTTTAATAAAAGTTAATTCGGACGCTAGAAAACTCTTGAGGTACTCGAAAATATCGACGGAATAATAATAATATCAATAATACGAGTAATAATATTAATAATAATTGATTAAAATTTGGAATACTCATGATTAATATTTTTATATGAATTGAAGTGTTTAAAAGTGAGGATAAAGGAATACCAATGTCGTGCATCTATCGTATCTAATACACAACTGGTGATATCATTATTTAATATACTTAAAAGAACGATGTTATATGAGACGATAAGTACACGACAGCGGCTGGGCCTGAAACAATACCTTTATTCTCTAATTTTAATTACAATTGTCTTCATGGGTTAACCCTAGATAGAACTATCCGCCCTACGCTAAACGACCTTTCGTATTGAAATTATTCATTTGTTCCCCAAAAGACCTAAATATATAGGTCTTTTAGGAAAAGTTTAAATGCAGAAACGAAGAAAACGTCCCAATTCCCTTGAATAGATTCATCAGGACAATATCCCATTTTGCTTAATTACAATGGTCTCTAAATGGTTTGATTGATTTTTTGTAAGGTATCAGGAAAATTATTGTTGGAGAATGATTCATGGATGTGCCAGATGGAAGAAATTACCAGTCTTCGAAAACAAAGGTCCTTCAAGGTTTGGAGGACTCAGAAGAAAGAAAGGTCACGTGGATAACCCGTAAGGGATTGGATGACCTTGAATCGCATCACATTGTCTTGTGTGTTCATCACGTGCCTAAATGCCATTATGTCGTTTATGGAGTAACTACGTGCCTTATTATTGTAATTAAAATTCCCGACTCCTCCAATCCTTTCAAGACGCCAGACATCTTGACTGTTATTTTCTGCTTATCACCACTTACGTGCTACCTTCTTCGGTTACGTTACCATTTTATGATACCTTGCAGAAACCAATTAAACCATTTGGCGACAT